>NW_027523286.1:0-52713 GCF_052094955.1 Ictidomys tridecemlineatus
AGGTTAAACCGTTCGTTTTCAGTAACCGTTTTCATTTTTTAGGTTTCACTCTGTTTTCTCCTATAGGGATACATGTATTTGGAACTCTAAATAAAACACGGTTTGTGCTAGCTCTTTGAAACTTGACACAATAAAGCAGTTTCAAGTTCTCTCTCTATGGTTTGTTTGCTGTTGATGTAGCCCTAAGCAGAGACTGGCGAAAATCACTTTCATGGAAAGGGGTTGCCAAGCTTCCAAAAAACTACGAGTTGCCTGAAATCTCAGCTAACATTTTTCACCCAATCTTGATGATTCTTTCAGGTAATGATCAGTACAACAAAACACTTGGCTCACAATATTTCGTTCTTCTAGGTTAAACCGTTCGTTTGCAGTAACCGTTTTCATTTTAGGTTTCACTCTGTTTTCTATTATAGGGATACATGTATTTGGACTCAAATCAAGACGGTTTGTGCTAGCTCTTTGAAACTTGACACAATAAAGCAGTTTCAAGTTCTATCTCTATGCTTTGTTTGCTCTTGATGTAGCCCTAAGCAGAGACTAACGAAAATCACTTTCATGGAAAGGGGTTGCAAAGCTTCCAAAAAACTACGAGTTGCCTGAAATCTCAGCAAACATTTTTTCACCCATCTTGATGATTCTTTCAGGTAATGATCAGTACACCAAAACCACTTGGCTCACCAAATTTCGTTCTTCTAGGTTAAACCGTTCGTTTGCAGTAACCGTTTTCATTTTTAGGTTTCACTCTGTTTTCTCCTATAGGGATACATGTATTTGGAACTCTAAATCAAACACGGTTTGTGCTATCTCTTTGAAACTTGACACAATAAAGCAGTTTCAAGTTCTATCTCTATGCTTTGTTTGCTGTTGATGTAGCCCTTAGCATAGACTGGCGAAAATCACTTTCATGGAAAGGGGTTGCCAAGCTTCCAAAAAACTACGAGTTGCCTGAAATCTCAGCAAACATTTTTTCACCCAATCTTGATGATTCTTTCAGGTAATGATCAGTACACCAAAACCACTTGGCTCACCAAATTTCGTACTTCTAGGTTAAACCTTTCGTTTGCAGTAACCGTTTTCATTTTTAGGTTTCACTTTGTTTTCTCCTATAGGGATACATGTATTTGGAACTCTAAATCAAACACGGTTTATGCTAGCTCTTTGAAACTTGACACAATAAAGCAGTTTCAAGTTCTATCTCTATGCTTTGTTTGCTGTTGATGTAGCCCTAAGCAGAGACTGCCGAAAATCTCTTTCATGTAAAGTTGTTGCCAAACTTCCAAAAACTACGAGTTGCTGAAATCTCAGCAAATATTTTTCACCCAATCTTGATGATTCTTTCAGGTAATGATCAGTACACAAAACCACTTGGCTCACCAAATTTCGTTCTTCTAGGTTCAACCGTTCGTTTGCAGTAACAGTTTTCATTTTTAGGTTTCACTCTGTTTTCTCCTATAGGGATACATGTATTTGGAACTCTAAAACAAACACGGTTTGTGCTAGCTCTTTGAAACTTGACACAATAAAGCAGTTTCAAGTTTTATTTCTATGCTTTGTTTGCTGTTGATGTAGCCCTAAGCAGAGACTGGCGAAAATCACTTTCATGGAAAGGGGTTGCCAAGCTTCCGAAAAAAATACGAGTTGCCTGAAAATCTCAGCAAACATTTTTTCACGCAATCTGATGATTCTTTCAGGTAATGATCAGTATACCAAAACCACTTGGCTCACCAAGTTTCGTTCTTCTAGGTTAAACCGTTCGTTTGCAGTAACCGTTTTAAATTTTAGGTTTCACTCTGTTTTCTCCTATAGGGATACATGTATTCGGAACTCTAAATCAAACACGGTTGTGCTAGCTCTTTGAAACATGACACAATAAAGCAGTTTCAAGTTCTATCTCTACGGTTTCTTTGCTGTTGATGTAGCCCTAAGCAGATACTTGCGAAAATCACTTTAATAAAAAGGGGTTGCCAAGCTTCCTAAAAACTACGAGTTCCCTGAAATCTCAGCAAACATTTTTCACCCAATCTTGATGATTCTTTCAGGTAATGATCAGTACACCAAAACCACTTGGCTCACCAAATTTCGTTCTTCTAGGTTAAACGTACGTTTGCATTAACAGTTTACATTTTTAGGTTTCACTCTGTTTTCTACAATAGGGATACATGTATTTAAAACTCTAAATCAAACACGGTTTGTGCTAGCCTCTTTGAAACTTGACACAATAAAGCAGTTTCAATTCTCTCTCTATGGTTTGTTTCCTGTTGATGTATCCCTAAGCAGAAAGTGGCGAAAATCACTTTCATGGAAAGGGGTTGCCAAGCTTCCAAAAAAACTACGAGTTGCCTGAAATCTCAGCAAACATTTTTCACCCAATCTTGATGATTCTTTCAGGTAATTATCAGTACAGAAAAACAACTTGGCTCACAGGTTTCGTTCTTCTAGGTTAACCGTTTGTTTGCAGTAACCGTTTTCATTTTTTGGTTTCACTCTGTTTTCTCCTATAGGGATACCATGTATTTGGAACTCTAAATAAAACACGGTTTGTGCTAGCTCTTTGAAACTTGACACAATAGAAGCAGTTTCACGTTCTATCTCTATGGTTTGCTTGCTGTTGATGTAGCCCTAAGGAGAGACTGGCGAAAATCACTTTCTGGAAAGGGGTTGCAAGCTTCCAAAAAACTACGAGTTTCCTGAAATCTCAGCAAACATTTTTTCATCCAATATTGTTGATTCTTTCAGGTAAATGATCAGTACATGCAAAACCACTTGGCTCCCAAATTTCGTTCTTCTAGGTTAAACCGTTCGTTTGCAGTAACTGTTTTCATTTTCAGGTTGCACTCTGTTTTCTTCTATAGGGATACATGTATTTGGAACTCTAAATCAAACACGGTTTGTGCTAGCTCTTTGAAACTTGACACAATAAAGCAGTTTCAAGTTCTATCTCTATGGTTTGTTTGCTGTTGATGTAGCCCTAAGCAGAGACTGGCGAAAATCACCTTTCATAAAAAGGGTGCCAAGCTTTCAAAAATTACGAGTTGCCTGAAATCTCAGGAAACATTTTTTCACCCAATCTTGATGATTTCTTTCAGTTAATGTCAGTACACCAAAACAACTTGGCTCACCAAATTTCGTTCTTCTAGATTAAACCGTTCGTTTGCAGTAACTGTTTTCATTTTCAGGTTTCAATCTGTTTTCTCCTATAGGGATACATGTATTTGGAACTCGAAATCAAACACGGTTTGTGCTAGCTCTTTGAAACTTGACACATATAAAGCAGTTTCAGGTCTATCTCTATGCTTTGGTTGCTGTTGATGTAGCCCTAATCA
Source organism: Ictidomys tridecemlineatus (assembly GCF_052094955.1). NCBI lineage: Eukaryota > Metazoa > Chordata > Mammalia > Rodentia > Sciuridae > Ictidomys > Ictidomys tridecemlineatus. Next base: position 3,324 of record NW_027523286.1, read on the forward strand.
GAGAGTGGCGAAAATTCACTTTCATGGAAAGGGTTGCAAAGCTTCAAAAACTACGAGTTGCTGAAATCTCAGCAAACATTTTTTCACCCAATCTTGATGATTCTTTCAGGTAATGATTAGTACACCAAAACCACTAGGCTCACCAATTTTCGTTATTCTAGGTTACACCGTTAGTTTGCAGTAACGTTTTAATTTTTAGGGTTCACTCGTTTTCTCTTGTAGGGATAAATGTATTTGGAACTCTAAATAAAACACGGTTTGTGCTATCTCTTAGAAACTTGACACAATAAAGCAGTTTCAAGTTCTATCTCTATGGTTTGTTTGCTGTTTTTGTATCCCTGAGCAGATAATGGCGAAAATCGGCTTTCATGGAAAAGGGTTGCAAAGCTTCCGAAAACTACGAGTTGCCTGAAATCTCAGCAAACATTTTTTCACCCAATCTTGATGATTCTTTCAGGTAATGATCAGTACACAAAAAGCCACTTGGCTAACCAAATTTCGTTCTTCTAGGTTAAACCGTTCGTTTGCAGTAACGATTTCATTTTTAGGTTTCCACTCTGTTTTCTCCTACTAAGGGACACATGTATTTGGAACTCTAAATCAAACACAGTTTGTGCTAGCTCTTTGAAACTTGACACAAAGAAGCAGTTTCAATTTCTATCTATATTGTTTCTTTGCTGTTCATGTAGCCCTAAGCAGAGACTGGCGAAAATCACGTTCATGGAAAGGGGTTCCCAAGCTTCCCAAAAACCTACGAGTTGCCTGAAATCGCAGCAACATTTTTACCCAATCTTGATGATCTTTCAGGTAATGATCAGTACCCCAAAACCACTTGGCTCACCAAATTTCGTTCTTCTAGGTTAAACCGTTCGTTTGCAGTAAACGTTTCATTTTAGGTTTCACTCTGTTTTGTCCTATAGGGATACATGTATTTGGAACTCTAAATCAAAAACGGTTTGTGCAAGTTCTTTGAAACTTGACACAATAAAGCAGTTTCAAGTTCTATCTCTATTGTTTGTTTTCTGGTGATGTAGCCCTAATCAGAGACTGGCGAAAATCACTTTCATGGAAAGGGGTTGCCAAGCTTCCAAAAAACTACGAGTTGCCTGAAATCTCAGCAAACATTTTTTCACCCAATCTTGATGATTCTTTCAGGTAATGATCAGTACACAAAAACCACTTGGCTAACCAAATTTCGTTCTTCTAGGTTAAACCGTTCGTTTGCAGTAACCGTTTTCATTTTTAGGTTTCACTCTGTTTTCTCCTATAGGACACATGTATTTGGAACTCTAAATCAAACACGGTTTGTGCTAGCTCTTTGAAACTTGACACAAAGAAGCAGTTTCAATTTCTATCTATATTGTTTCTTTGCTGTTCATGTAGCCCTAAGCAGAGACTGGCGAAAATCACGTTCATGGAAAGGGGTTGCCAAGCTTCCCAAAACTACGAGTTGCCTGAAATCGCAGCAAACATTTTTTAACCCAATCTTGATGATTCTTTTAGGTAATGATCAGTACACCAAAACCACTTGGCTCACCAAATTTCGTTCTTCTAGGTTAAACCGTCGTTTGCAGTAACCGTTTTCATTTTAGGTTTCACTCTGTTTTGTCCTATAGGGATACATGTATTTGGAAACTCTAAATCAAAAACGGTTTGTGCAAGCTCTTTGAAACTTGACACAATAAAGCAGTTTCAAGTTCTATCTCTATTGTTGTTTTTCTGGTGATGTAGCCCTAATCAGAGACTGGCGAAAATCACTTTCATGGAAAGGGGTTGCCAAGCTTCCAAAAAACTACGAGTTGCCTGAAATCTCAGCAAACATTTTTTCACCCAATCTTGATGATTGTTTCATGTAATGATCAGTACACCAAAACCACTTGGCTCACCAAATTCGTTCTTCTAGGTTAAACCATTCGTTTGCTGTAACCGTTTTCATTTTTAGGTTTCATTCTGTTTTCTCCTATAGACATACATGTATTTGGAACTCTAAATGAAATACGGTTTGTGCTAGCTTTTTGAAACTTGACACAATAAAGCAGTTTCAAGTTCTATCTCTATGGTTTGTTTGCTGTTGATGTAGCCCTAAGGAGAGACTGGCGGAAAATCACTTTCATGGAAGGGGTTGCCATCTTCCAAAAAACTACGAGTTGCCTGAAATCTCAGCAAACATTTTTCACGCAATCTTGATGATTCTTTCAGGTAATGATCAGTACACCAAAACCACTAGGCTCACCAAGTTTCGTTATTCTAGGTTAAAACGTTCGATTGCAGTAACCGTTTTCATTTTTAGGTTTCACTCTGTTTTCTCCTATAGGGATACATGTATTTGGAACTCTAAATCAAACACGGTTTGTGCTAGCTCTTTGAAACTTGACACAATAGAGCAGTTTCAAGTTCTATCTCTATGGTTTTTTTATGTTGATGTAGCCCTAAGTAGAGACTGGCGAAAATCACTTTCATGGAGAGGGGTTGACAAGCTTCCAAAAAACTACGAGTTGCCTGAAATCTCAGCAAACATTTTTTCACCCAATCTTGATGATTCTTTCAGGTAATGATCAGTACACCAAAACCACTGGGCTCACCAAATTTCGTTGTTCTAGGTTAAACCGTTCGTTTGCAGTAACCGTTTTCATTTTTAGGTTTCACTCTGTTTTCTCCTAAAAGGATACATGCATTTGGAACTCTAAATCAAACACGGTTTTGTGCTAGCTCTTTGAAACTTGACACAATAAAGCAGTTTCAAGTTCTATCTCTATGGTTTGTTTGCTGTTGATGTAGCCCTAAGCAGAGACTGGTGAAAATCACTCTCATGTAAAGGGGTTGCCAAGCTTCCAAAAAACTACGAGTTGCCTGAAATCTCAGCAAACATTTTTTCAACCCATCTTGATGATTCTTTCAGGTAATTATGAGTACACCAAAACCACTTGGCTCACCAAATTTCGTTCTTCTAGTTTAAACTGTTCGTTTCAGTAACAGTTTTCATTTTTAGGTTTCACTCTGTTTTCTCCTATATGGATACATGTATTTGGAACTCTAAATCAAACATGGTTTGTGCTAGCTCTTTGAAACTTAACACAATAAAGCAGTTTCAAGTTCTATCTCTATGGTTGATTGCTGTTGATGTACCCTAAGCAGAGACTGAGGAAATCACTTTCATGGAAAAGGGTTGCCAAGCTTCCAAAAAACTACGAGTTGCCTGTAATATCAGCAAATATTTTTTCACCCAATCTTGATGATTCTTTCAGGTAATGATCAGTACACCAAAACCACATGACTCACCAAATTTCGTTCTTCTAATTTAAACCGTTCGTTTGCAGTAACCGTTTTCATTTTTAGGTTTCACTCTGTTTTCTCCTATACGGATACATGTATTTGGAATTCTAAATCAAACACGGTTTGTGCTAGCTCTTTGAAACTTCACACAATAAAGCAGTTTCAATTTCTATCTCTATGGTTTGTTTGCTGTTGATGTAGCCCTAAGCAGAGACTGGCGAAAATCACTGTCATGGAAAGGGGTTGCCAAGCTTCCCAAAAACTACGAGTTTCCTGAAATCTCAGCAAACATTTTTTCACCCATCTTGATGATTCTTCCAGGTAATGATCACTACACCAAAAACACTTGGCTCATCAAATTTCGTTCTTCTATGTTAAACCGTTCGTTTGCAGTAACCGTTTTCATTTTTAAGTTTCACTCTCTTTTCTCCTATAGGGATGCATGTATTTGGAACTCTAAATCAAACACGGTTTGTGCTAGCTCTTTGAAACTTGACACAATAAAGCAGTTTCAAGTTCTATCTCTATGGTTTGTTTGCTGTTGATGTAGCCCTAACCAGAGACTGGCGAAAATCACTTTCATGGAAAGGGGTTGCCCAGCTTCCAAAAAACTACAATTTGCCTGAAATCTCAGCAAACATTTTTTCACCCAATCTTGATGATTCTTTCAGGTAATGATCAGTACACCAAAACCACTTGGATCACCATATTTCGTTCTTCTATGTTAAACCGTTCGTTTGCAGTAACCGTTTTCATTTTTAGGTTTCACTCTGTTTTCTCCTATAGGGATACATGTATTTGGAACTCTAAATAAAACACGGTTTGTTCTAGCTCTTTGAAACTTGACACAATAAAGCAGTTTCAAGTTCTATCTCTATGGTTTTTTTGCTGTTGATGTAGCCCTAAGCAGAGACTGGTGAAAATCACTTTCATGGAAAGGGGTTGCCTATCTTCCAAAAAAGTACGAGTTGCCTGAAATCTCAGCAAACATTTTTTCACCCAATCTTGATGATTCTTTCAGGTAATGATCACTACACCAAAAACACTTGGCTCACCAAATTTCGTTCTTCTAGGTTAAACCGTTCGTTTGAAGTAACCGTTTTCATTTTTAGGTTTCACTCTCTTTTCTCCTATAGGGATACATGTATTTGGAACTCTAAATCAAACACGGTTTGTGCTAGCTCTTTGAAACTTGACACAATAAAGCAGTTTCAAGTTCTATCTCTATGGTTTGTTTGCTGTTGATGTAGCCCTAAGCAGAGACTGGCGAAAATCACTTTCATGGAAAGGGGTTGCCAAGCATCCAAAAAAGTACGAGTTGCCTGAAATCTCAGCAAACATTTTTTCACCCAATCTTGATGATTCTTTCAGGTAATGATCAGTACACCAAAACCACTTGGCTCACCAAATTTCGTTTTTTTAGGTTAAACCATTCGTTTGCAGTAACAGTTTTCATTTTTAGGTTTCACTGTGTTTTCTCCTATAGGGATACATGTATTTGGAACTCTAAATCAAACACGGTTTGTGCTTGCTCTTTGAAACTTGACACAATAAAGCAGTTTCAAGTTCTATCTCTATGGTTTGTTTGCTGTTGATGTAGCCCTAAGCAGAGTCTGGCGAAAATCACTTTCGTGGAAAGGGGTTGCCCAGCTTCCAAAAAACTACAAGTTGCCTGAAATCTCAGCAAACATTTTTTCACCCAATCTTGATGATTCTTTCAGGTAATGATCAGTACACCAAAACCACTTGGCTCACCAAATTTCGTTTTTTTAGGTTAAACCGTTCGTTTGCAGTAACCGTTTTCATTTTTAGGTTTCACTCTGTTTTCTCCTATAGGGATACATGTATTTGGAACTCTAAATCAAACACGGTTTGTGCTAGCTCTTTGAAACTTGACACAATAGAGCAGTTTCAAGTTCTATCTCTATGGTTTTTTTTATGTTGATGTAGCCCTAAGTAGAGACTGGCGAAAATCACTTTCATGGAGAGGGGTTGACAAGCTTCCAAAAAACTACGAGTTGCCTGAAATCTCAGCAAACATTTTTTCACCCAATCTTGATGATTCTTTCAGGTAATGATCAGTACACCAAAACCACTTGGCTCACCAATTTCGTTGTTCTAGGTTAAACCGTTCGTTTGCAGTAACCGTTTTCATTTTTAGGTTTCACTCTGTTTTCTCCTAAAAGGATACATGCATTTGGAACTCTAAATCAAACACGGTTTTGTGCTAGCTCTTTGAAACTTGACACAATAAAGCAGTTTCAAGTTCTATCTCTATGGTTTGTTTGCTGTTGATGTAGCCCTAAGCGGAGACTGGCGAAAATATCTTTCATGGAAAGGGGTTGCTAAGCTTCCAAAAAACTTCGAGTTGCCTGAAATCTCAGCAAACATTTTTTCACCCAATCTTGATGATACTTTCAGGTAATGATCAGTACACCAAAACCACTAGGCTCACCAAGTTTCGTTATTCTAGGTTAAACCGTTCGTTTTCAGTAACCGTTTTCATTTTTAGGTTTCACTCTCTTTTCTCCTATAGGGATACATGTATTTGGAACTCTAAATCAAACACGGTTTGTGCTAGCTCTTTGAAACTTGACACAATAAAGCAGTTTCAAGTTATATCTCTATGGTTTGTTTGCTGTTGATGTAGCCCTAAGCAGAGACTGGCGAAAATCACTTTCATGGAAAGGGGTTGCCAAGCTTCCAAAAAAGTACGAGTTGCCTGAAATCTCAGCAAACATTTTTTCACCCAATCTTGATGATTCTTTCAGGTAATGATCAGTACACCAAAACCACTTGGCCCACCAAATTTCGTTTTTTTAGGTTAAACCATTCGTTTGCAGTAACAGTTTTCATTTTTAGGTTTCACTGTGTTTTCTCCTATGGGATACATGTATTTGGAACTCTAAATCAAACACGGTTTGTGCTTGCTCTTTGAAACTTGACACAATAAAGCAGTTTCAAGTTCTATCTCTATGGTTTGTTTGCTGTTGATGTAGCCCTAAGCAGAGTCTGGCGAAAATCACTTTCGTGGAAAGGGGTTGCCCAGCTTCCAAAAAACTACAAGTTGCCTGAAATCTCAGCAAACATTTTTTCACCCAATCTTGATGATTCTTTCAGGTAATGATCAGTACACCAAAACCACTTGGCTCACCAAATTTCGTTTTTTTAGGTTAAACCGTTCGTTTGCAGTAACCGTTTTCATTTTTAGGTTTCACTCTGTTTTCTCCTATAGGGATACATGTATTTGGAACTCTAAATCAAACACGGTTTGTGCTAGCTCTTTGAAACTTGACACAATAGAGCAGTTTCAAGTTCTATCTCTATGGTTTTTTTTATGTTGATGTAGCCCTAAGTAGAGACTGGCGAAAATCACTTTCATGGAGAGGGGTTGACAGCTTCCAAAAAACTACGAGTTGCCTGAAATCTCAGCAAACATTTTTTCACCCAATCTTGATGATTCTTTCAGGTAATGATCAGTACACCAAAACCACTTGGCTCACCAAATTTCGTTGTTCTAGGTTAAACCGTTCGTTTGCAGTAACCGTTTTCATTTTTAGGTTTCACTCTGTTTTCTCCTAAAAGGATACATGCATTTGGAACTCTAAATCAAACACGGTTTGTGCTAGCTCTTTGAAACTTGACACAATAAAGCAGTTCAAGTTCTATCTCTATGGTTTGTTTGCTGTTGATGTAGCCCTAAGCGGAGACTGGCGAAAATATCTTTCATGGAAAGGGGTTGCTAAGCTTCCAAAAAACTTCGAGTTGCCTGAAATCTCAGCAAACATTTTTTCACCCAATCTTGATGATACTTTCAGGTAATGATCAGTACACCAAAACCACTAGGCTCACCAAGTTTCGTTATTCTAGGTTAAACCGTTCCGTTTTCAGTAACCGTTTTCATTTTTAGGTTTCACTCTGTTTTCTCTTATAGGGATACATGTATTTGGAACTCTAAATCAAACACGGTTTGTGCTAGCTCTTGGAAACTTGACACAATAGAGAAGTTTCAAGTTATATCTCTATGGTTTGTTTTGCTGTTGATGTAGCCCTAAGAAGAGACTGGCGAAAATCACTTTCATGGAGAGGGGTTGACAACCTTCCAAAAAATTTCGAGTTGCCTGAAATCTCAGCAAACGTTTTTTTTACCCAATCTTGATGATTCTTTCAGGTAATGATCAGTACACCAAAAACACTTGGCTCACCAATTTTCGTTCTTCCAGGTTAAACCATTCGTTTGCAGTAACCGTTTTAATTTTTAGGTTTCACTCTGTTTTCTCCTAAAGGGATACATGTAGTTGGAACTCTAAATCAAACACGGTTTGTACTAGCTCTTTGAAACTTGACACAATAAAGCAGTTTCAAGTTCTATCTCTATGGTTTTTTTGCTGTTGATGTAGCCCTATGCAGAGACTGGCGAAAATCACTTTCATGGAAAGGGGTTGCCAAGCTTCCAAAAAAGTACGAGTTGCCTGAAATCTCAGCAAACATTTTTTCACCCAATCTTGATGATTCTTTAAGGTAATAATCAGTAAACCAAAACCACTTGGCTCACCAAATTTCGTTTTTTTAGGTTAAACCGTTCGTTTGCAGTAACCGTTTTCATTTTTAGGTTTCACTCTGTTTTCTCCTATAGGGATACATGTAATTGGAACTCTAAATCAAACACGGTTTGTGCTAGCTCTTTGAAACTTGACCCAAGAAAGCAGTTTCAAGATCTATCTCTATGGTTTTTTTGCTGTTGATGTAGCCCTAAGCAGAGACTGGCGAAAATCACTTTCATAGAAAGGGGTTGCCAAGCTTCCAAAAAAGTACGAGTTGCCTCAAATCTTAGCAAACATTTTTTCACCCAATCTTGATGATTCTTTCAGGTAATGATCAGTACACCAAAACCACTTGGCTCACCAAATTTCGTTTTTTTAGGTTAAACCGTTCGTTTGCAGTTACCGTTTTCATTTTTAGGTTTCATTCTGTTTTCTCCTATAGGGATACATGTATTTGGAACTCTAAATCAAACACGGTTTGTGCTAGCTCTTTGAAACTTGACACAATAAAGCAGTTTCAAGTTCTATCTCTATGGTTTGTTTGCTGTTCATGTAGCCCTAAGCAGAGACTGGCGAAAATCACTTTCATGGAAAAAGGTTGACAAGCTTCCAAAAAACTATGAGTTGCCTGAAATCTCAGCAAACATTTTTTCACCCAATCTTGATGATTCTTTCAGGTAATGATCAGTACAACAAAACCACTTGGCTCACCAAATTTCGTTGTTGTAGGTTAAACCGTTCGTTTGCAGTAACCGTTTTCATTTTTAGGTTTCACTCTGTTTTCTCCTAAAAGGATACATGCATTTGGAACTCTAAATCAAACACGGTTTGTGCTAGCTCTTTGAAACTTGACACAATAAAGCAGTTTCAAGTTCTATCTCTATGGTTTGTTTGCTGTTGATGTAGCCCTAAGCGGAGACTGGCGAAAATATCTTTCATGGAAAGGGGTTGCTAAGCTTCCAAAAAACTTCGAGTTGCCTGAAATCTCAGCAAACATTTTTTCACCCAATCTTGATGATACTTTCAGGTAATGATCAGTACACCAAAACCACTAGGCTCACCAAGTTTCGTTATTCTAGGTTAAACCGTTCGTTTTCAGTAACCGTTTTCATTTTTAGGTTTCACTCTGTTTTCTCTTATAGGGATACATGTATTTGGAACTCTAAATCAAACACGGTTTGTGCTAGCTCTTGGAAACTTGACACAATAGAGAAGTTTCAAGTTATATCTCTATGGTTTGTTTGCTGTTGATGTAGCCCTAAGAAGAGACTGGCGAAAATCACTTTCATGGAGAGGGGTTGACAACCTTCCAAAAAATTTCGAGTTGCCTGAAATCTCAGCAAACGTTTTTTTACCCAATCTTGATGATTCTTTCAGGTAATGATCAGTACACCAAAAACACTTGGCTCACCAATTTTCGTTCTTCCAGGTTAAACCATTCGTTTGCAGTAACCGTTTTAATTTTTAGGTTTCACTCTGTTTTCTCCTAAAGGGATACATGTAGATGGAACTCTAAATCAAACACGGTTTGTACTAGCTCTTTGAAACTTGACACAATAAAGCAGTTTCAAGTTCTATCTCTATGGTTTTTTTGCTGTTGATGTAGCCCTATGCAGAGACTGGCGAAAATCACTTTCATGGAAAGGGGTTGCCAAGCTTCCAAAAAAGTACGAGTTGCCTGAAATCTCAGCAAACATTTTTTCACCCAATCTTGATGATTCTTTAAGGTAATAATCAGTAAACCAAAACCACTTGGCTCACCAAATTTCGTTTTTTTAGGTTAAACCGTTCGTTTGCAGTAACCGTTTTCATTTTTAGGTTTCACTCTGTTTTCTCCTATAGGGATACATGTAATTGGAACTCTAAATCAAACACGGTTTGTGCTAGCTCTTTGAAACTTGACCCAAGAAAGCAGTTTCAAGATCTATCTCTATGGTTTTTTTGCTGTTGATGTAGCCCTAAGCAGAGACTGGCGAAAATCACTTTCATAGAAAGGGGTTGCCAAGCTTCCAAAAAAGTACGAGTTGCCTCAAATCTTAGCAAACATTTTTTCACCCAATCTTGATGATTCTTTCAGGTAATGATCAGTACACCAAAACCACTTGGCTCACCAAATTTCGTTTTTTTAGGTTAAACCGTTCGTTTGCAGTTACCGTTTTCATTTTTAGGTTTCATTCTGTTTTCTCCTATAGGGATACATGTATTTGGAACTCTAAATCAAACACGGTTTGTGCTAGCTCTTTGAAACTTGACACAATAAAGCAGTTTCAAGTTCTATCTCTATGGTTTGTTTGCTGTTCATGTAGCCCTAAGCAGAGACTGGCGAAAATCACTTTCATGGAAAAAGGTTGACAAGCTTCCAAAAAACTATGAGTTGCCTGAAATCTCAGCAAACATTTTTTCACCCAATCTTGATGATTCTTTCAGGTAATGATCAGTACAACAAAACCACTTGGCTCACCAAATTTCGTTCTTCTAGGTTAAACCGTTCATTTTCAGTGACCGTTTTCATTTTTAGGTTTCACTCTGTATTCTCCTATAGAGATACATGTATTTGGAACTCTAAATAAAACACGGTTTGTGCTAGCTTTTTCAAACTTGACACAATAAAGCAGTTTCAAGTTCTATCTCTATGCTTTGTTTGCTGTTGATGTAGCCCTAAGCAGAGACTGGCGAAAATCACTTTCGTGGAAAGGAATTGACAAGCTTCCAAAAAACTACGAGTTCCCTGAAATCTCAGCAAACAGTTTTTCACCCAATCTTGATGACACTTTCAGCTAATGATCACTACACCAAAACCACTTGGCTCACCAAATTTCGTTCTTCTAGGTTAAACCGTTCGTTTGCAGTAACCGTTTACATTTTTAGGTTTCACTCTGTTTTCTCCTATAAGGATACATGTATTTGGAACTCTAAATCAAACACGGTTTGGGCTAGCTCTTTGAAACTTGACACCATAAAGCAGTTTCAAGTTCTATCTCTATGCTTTGTTTGCTGTTGATGTAGCCCTAAGCAGAGACTGGCGAAAATCACTTTCATGGAAAGGGTTTGCCAAGCTTCCAAAACACTACGAGTTGCCTGAAATCTCAGCAAACATTTTTTCACCCAATCTTGATGATTCTTTCAGGTAATGATCAGTACACCAAAACCACTTGGCTCACCAATTTTCGTTTTTTTAGGTTAAACCTTTCGTTTACAGGAACCGTTTTCATTTTTAGGTTTCACTCTGTTTTCTCTTATAGGGATACATTTATTTGGAACTCTAAATCAAACACGGTTTGTGCTAGCTCTTTGAAACTTGACACAATACAGCAGTTTCAAGTTCTATCTCTATCGTTTTTTTGTTTTTGATGTAGCCCTAACAGAGACTGGCAAAAATCACTTTCATTTAAAGGGGTTGCTGAGCTTCCAAAAACCTACCAGTTGCCTGAAATCTCAGCAAACATTTTTTCAGCCAATCTTGAAGATTCTTTCAGGTAATGATCAGTACACCAAATCCACTTGGCTAACCAAATTTCGTTCTTCTAGGTTAAATCGTTCGTTTGCAGTAACCGTTTTCATTTTTAGGTTTCACTCTGTTTTCTCCTTTAGGGATACATGTATTTGGAACTCTAAATCAAACACGGTTTGTGCTAGCTCTTTAAAACTTGACACAATAAAGCAGTTTCAAGTTCTATCTTTATGGTTTGTTTGCTGTTGATGTAGCCCTAAGCAGAGACTGGCGAAAATCACTTTCATGGAAAGGGTTTGCCAAGCTTCCAAAACACTATGCGTTGCCTGTAATCTCAGCAAACATTTTCTCACCCAATCTTGATGATTCTTTCAGGTAATGATAAGTACACAAACACCACTTGGCTCACCAAATTTCGTTCTTCTAGGTTAAACCGTTCGTTTGCAGTAACCGTTTTCATTTTTAGGTTTCACTCTGTTTTCTCCTATAGGCATACATGTATTTGGAACTCTAAATAAAACACGGTTTGTGCTAGCTCTTTCAAACTTGACACAATAAAGCAGTTTCAAGTTCTACCTCTATGCTTTGTTTGCTGTTGATGTAGCCCTAAGCAGAGACTGGCGAAAATCACTTTCATGGAAAGGGTTTGCCAAGCTTCCAAAACACTATGAGTTGCCTGTAATCTCAGCAAACATTTTCTCACCCAATCTTGATGATTCTTTCAGGTAATGATAAGTACACCAACACCACTTGGCTCACCAAATTTCGTTCTTCTAGGTTAAACCGTTCGTTTGCAGTAACCGTTTTCATTTTTAGGTTTCACTCTGTTTTCTCCTATAGGCATACATGTATTTGGAACTCTAAATAAAACACGGTTTGTGCTAGCTCTTTCAAACTTGACACAATAAAGCAGTTTCAAGTTCTACCTCTATGCTTTGTTTGCTGTTGATGTAGCTCTAAGCAGAGACTGGCGAAAATCACTTTCATGGAAAGGAATTGACAAGCTTCCAAAAAACTACGAGTTCCCTGAAATCTCAGCAAACAGTTTTTCACCCAATCTTGACGACACTTTCAGGTAATGATCACTACACCAAAACCACTTGGCTTACCAAATTTCGTTCTTCTAGGTTAAACCGTTCGTTTGCAGTAACCGTTTACATTTTTAGGTTTCACTCTGTTTTCTCCTATAGGGATACATGTATTTGGAACTCTAAATCAAACACGGTTTGTGCTAGCTTTTTGAAACTTGACACAATAAACAGTTTCAGGTTCTATTTCTATGGTTTGTTTGCTGTTGATGTAGCCCAAAGCAGAGACTGGCAAAAATCACTTTGATGGAAAGGGGTTGCCAAGCTTCCAAAAAACTACGAGTTTCCTGAAATCTCAGCAAACATTTTTTCACCCAATCTTGATGATTCTTTCAGGTAATGATCAGTACAGCAAAACCACTTGGCTCACCAAATTTCTTTCTTCTAGGTTAAAACATTTGTTTGCAGTAACTGTTTTCATTTTTAGGTTTCACTCTGTTTTCTCTTTTGGGATACATGTATTTGGAACTCTTAATCAAACACGGTTTTTGCTAGCTCTTTGAAACTTGACACAATAAAGCAGTTTCAAGTTCTATTTCTATTCTTTGTTTGCTGTTGATGTAGTCTTAAGCAGAGACTGGCGACAATCACTTTCATGGAAAGGGGTTGCCAAGCTTCCAAAAAACTACGAGTTGACTAAAATCTCAGGAAACATTTTTTCACCCAATCTTGATCATTCTTTCAGGTAATGATCAGTACACCAAAACCACTTGGCTCAAGGAATTCTGATCTTCTAGGTTAAACCGTTCGTTTGCAGTAAATGTTTTTAATTTTAGGTTTCACTCTGTTTTCTCCTATAGGGATACATGTATTTGGAACTCTAAATCAAACACGGTTTGTGCTAGCTCTTTGAAACTTGAAACAATAAAGCAGTTTCAAGTTCTATCTTTATGGTTTGTTTGCTGTTGATGTAGCCTTAAGCAGAGATTTGCGAAAATCACTTTCATGGAAAGGGATTCCCAAGGTTCCAAAAAACTACGAGTTGCCTGAAATCTCAGCAAACATTTTTTCACCCAATCTTGATGATTCTTTTAGGTAATGCTCAGTACACCAAAACCACTAGGCTCACCAAGTTTCGTTCTTCTAGGTTAAACAGTTCGTTTACAGTAACCGTTTTCATTTTTAGGTTTCACTCCGTTTTCTCGTATAGGGATACTTGTATTTGGAACTCTAAATCAAACACAGTTTGTGCTAGCTCTTTGACCCTTGACACAATAAAGCAGTTTCAAGTTCTCTCTTCATGCTTTGTTTTCTGTTGATGTAGCCCTAAGCAGAGACTGGCGAAAATCAATTTCATGGAAAGGGGTTGCCAAGCTTTTAATAAACCACGAGTTGCCTGAAATCTCAGCAAACATTTTTTCACCCAATCTTGATGACTCTTTCAGGTAATGATCAGGACACCAAAACCACTAGGCTCACCAAGTTTCGTTATTCTAGGTTAAACCGTTCGTTTTCAGTAACCGTTTTCATTTTTAGGTTTCACTCTGTTTTCTCCTATAGGTATACATGTATTTGGAACTCTAAATCAAACAAGGTTCGTGCTAGCTCTTTGAAACTTGACACAATAAAGCAGTTTTAAGTTCTATCTCTATGGTTTGTTTGCTGTTGATGTAGCCCTAAGCAGAGACTGGCGAAAATCACTTTCATGGAAAGGGGTTACCAAGCTTCCAAAAAACTAGGAGTTGCCTGAAATCTCAGGAAACATTTTTTCACCCAATCTTGATGATACTTTCAGGTAATCATCAGTACACCAAATTCACTTGGCTCACCAATTTTCGGTTTTTTAGGTTAAAACTTTCGTTTGCAGTAACCGTTTTCATTTTTAGGTTTCACGCTGTTTTCTCCTATAGGGATACATGTATTTGGAACTCTAAATCAAACACGGTTTGTGCTAGCTCTTTGAAACTTGACACAATAAAGCAGTTTTAAGTTCTATCTTTATGGTTTGTTTGCTGTTGATGTACCCTAAGCAGAGACTGGCAAAAATCACTTTCATGGAAAGGGGTTGCCAAGCTTCCAAAAACTAGGAGTTGCCTGAAATCTCAGCAAACATTTTTTCACCCAATCTTGATGATTCTTTCAGGTAATGATCAGTACACCAAATTCACTTGGCTCACCAATTTTCGGGTTTTTTGGTTAAAACTTTCGTTTGCAGTAACCGTTTTCATTTTTAGGTTTCACTCTCTTTTCACTTATAGGGATACATTTATTTGGAACTCTAAATCAAACACGGTTTGTGCTAGCTCTTTGAAACTTGACACAATAGCAGTTTCAAGATCTATCACTATGGTTTGTTTGCTGTTGATGTAGCCCTAAGCAGAGACGGATGAAAATCACTTTCATGGAAAGGGGCTGCCAAGCTTCCAAAAAACTACGAGTTGCCTGAAATCTCAGCAAACATTTTCTGACCCAATCGTGATGATTCTTTCAGGTAATGATCAGTACACCAAAACCACTTGGCTCACCAAATTTCGTTCTTCTAGGTTAAACCGTTCCTTTGCAGTAACCGTTTTCATTTTTAGGTTTCACTCTGTTTTCTCCTATAGGGATACATGTATTTGGAACTCTAAATCAAACACGGTTTGTGCTAGCTCTTTGATACTTGACACAATAAAGCAGTTTCAAGTTCTATCTCTATGATTTGTTTGCTGTTGATGTAGCCCTAAGCAGAGACTGGCGAAAATCACTTTCATGGAAAGGGGTTGCCAAGCTTCCAAAAAACTACGAGTTGCCTGAAATCTCAGCAAACATTTTTTCACCCAATCTTGATGATTCTTTCAGGTAATGATCTGTACACCAAACCACTTGGCTCACCAAATTTCATTCTTCTAGGTTAAACCGTTCGTTTTCAGTAACCGTTTTCATTTTTAGGTTTCACTCTGTTTTCTCCTATAGGGATACATGTATTTGGAACTCTAAAACAAACACGGTTTGTGCTAGCTCTTTGAAACTTGACACAATAAAGCAGTTTCAAGTTCTCTCTCTATGGTTTGTTTGTTGTTGATGTAGCCCTAATAGAGACTGGCAAAAATCACTTTCATTTAAAGGAAATGTCACGCTTCCAAAAAACTACCAGTTGCCTGTAATCTCAAGAAACATTTTTTCACCCAATCTTGATGATTCTTTCAGGTAATGATCAGTACACCAAATCCACTTGGCTCACCAAATTTCGTTCTTTTAGGTTAAACCGTTCGTTTGCAGTAACCGTTTTCATTTTTAGGTTTCACTCTGTTTTCTCCTATAGGGATACATGTATTTGAAACTCTAAATCAAACACGGTTTGTGCTAGCTGTTTGAAACTTGACACAATAAAGCAGTTTCAAGTTCTATTTCTATGGTTTGTTTGCTGTTGATGTAGCCCTAAGCAGAGACTTGCGAAAATCACTTTAATGGAAAGGGGTTGCCAAGCTTTTAAAATCTACGAGTTACCTGAAATATCAGCAAACATGTTTTCACCCAATCTTGATGATTCTTTCAGGTAATGATAAGTACACCAAAACCACTTGGCTCACCAAATTTCGTTCTTCTAGGTTAAACCGTTCGTTTGCAGTAACCGTTTTCATTTTTAGGTTTCACTCTGTTTTCTCCTATAGGGATACATGTATTTGGAACTCTAAATCAAACACGTTTTGCTAGCTCTTTGAAACTTGACACAATACAGCAGTTTCAAGTTCTATCTCTATGCTTTGTTTGCTGTTGATGTAGCCCTAAGCAGAGACTGGAGAAAATCACTTTCATGGAAAGGGGTTGCCCAGCTTCCAAAAAACTACGAGTTGCCTGAAATCTCAGCAAACATTTTTTCACCCAATCTTGATGATTCTTTCAGGTAATGATAAGTACACCAAATCCACTTGGCTCACCAAGTTTCGTTCTTCTAGGTTAAACCGTTCGTTTGCAGTACCCATTTTCATTTTTAGGTTTCACTCTGTTTTCTCTTATAGGGATACATGTATTTGGAACTCTAAATCAAACACGGTTTGTGCTAGCTCTTTGAAACTTGACACAATACAGCAGTTTCAAGTTCTATCTCTATGGTTTGTTTATTGTTGATGTAGCCTTAACAGAGACTGGCAAAAATCACTTTCATTCAAAGGGGTTGCCAAGCTTCCAAAAAACTACGAGTTGCCTGAAATCTCAGCAAACATTTTTTCACCCAATCTTGATGATTCTATCAGGTAATTATCAGTACACCAAATCCACTTGGCTCACCAAATTTCGTTCTTCTAGTTTAAACCGTTCGTTTGCAGTAACCGTTTTCATTTTTAGGTTTCACTCTGTTTTCTCCTATAGGGATACATATATTTGGAACTCTAAATCAAACACGGTTTGTGCAAGCTCTTTGAAACTTGACACAATAAAGCAGTTTCAAGTTCTATCTCTATGGTTTGTTTGCTGTTGATGTAGCCATAAGCAGAGACTGGAGAAAATCACTTTTATGGAAAGGGGTTGCCAAGCTTCCAAAAAACTACGAGTTTTCTGAAATCTCAGCAAACATTTTTTCACCCAGTCTTGATGATTCTTTCAGGTAATGATCAGTACACCAAAACCACTAGGCTCACCAAGATTCGTTCTTCTAGGTTAAACCGTTCGTTTGCAGTAACCGTTTTCATTTTTAGGTTTTACTCTGTTTTCTCCTATAGGGATACATGTATTTGGACCTCTAAATCAAACACAGTTTGTGCTAGCTGTTTGAAACTTGACACAATAAAGCAGTTTCAAGCTCTGTATTTATGGTTTGTGTGTTGTTGATGTAGCCCTAAGCAGAGACTGGTGAAAATCACTGTAATAGAAAGGGGTTGCCCAGCTTCCAAAAAACTACGAGTTTCCTGAAATCTCAGCAAACATTTTTTCACCCAATCTTGATGATTCTTTCAGGTAATGATCAGTACACCAAAAGCACTTGGCTCACCAAATTTCCTTTTTCTAGGTTAAACCGTTCGTTTGCAGTAACCGTTTTCATTTTTAGCTTTCACTCTGTTTTCTCCTATAGGGATACATGTATTTGGAACTCTAAATTAAACACGGTTTTTGCTAGCTCTTTGAAACTTGACACAATAAAGCAGTTTCAAGTTCTATCTCTATGGTTTGTTTGCTGTGGATGTAGCCCTAAGCAGAGACTGGCGAAAATCACTTTCATGGAAAGGGGTTGCCCAGCTTCCAAAAAACTACGAGTTGCCTGAAATCTCAGCAAACATTTTTTCACCCAACCTTGATGATTCTTTCAGGTAATGATCAGTACACCAAATCCACCTGGCTCACCACGGTTCGTTCTTCTAGGTTAAACCATTCGTTTGCAGTAACCATTTTCATTTTTAGGTTTCACTCTGTTTTTTCTTATAGGGATACATGTATTTGGAACTCTAAATCAAACACGGTTTGTGCTAGCTCTTTGAAACTTGACACCATAAAGCAGTTTCAAGTTCTATCTCTATGGTGTATTTGCTGTTGATGTAGCCCTAAGCAGAGACTGGCGAAAATCAATTTAATGGAAAGGGGTTGCCAAGCTTTTAAAAAACCACGAGTTGCCTGAAATCTCAGCAAACATTTTTTCACCCAATCTTGATGATTCTTTCAGGTAATGATCAGTACCCCAAAATCACTTGACTCACCAAATTTCGTTCTTCTAGGTTAAACCGTTCGTTTGCAGTAACCGTTTTCATTTTTAGGTTTCACTCTGTTTTCTCCTATAGGGATACATGTATTTGGAACTCTAAATCAAACACGGTTTGCGCTAGCTCTTTGAAACTTGACACAATACAGCAGTTTCAAGTTCTATCTCTATGTTTTTTTGTTGTTGTTGTTGTTGATGTAGCCCTAAGCAGAGAATGGCGAAAATCACTTTCATAAAAAGGGGTTGCCAAGCTTCCAAAAAACTACGAGTTGCCTGAAATCTCAGCAAACGTTTTTTCACCCAATCTTGATGATTCTTTCAGGTAATGATCAGTACACCAAATCCACTTGGCTCACCTAATTTCGTTCTTCTAGGTTAAACCGTTCGTTTGCAGTAACCGTTTTCATTTTTAGGTTTCACTCTGTTTTCTCCTATAGGGATACATGTATTTGGAACTCTAAATCAAACACGGTTTGTGCTAGCTCTTTGAAACTTGACACAATAAGCAGTTTCAAGTTCTATCTCTATGCTTTGTTTGCTGTTGATGTAGCCCTAAGCAGAGACTGGCGAAAATCACTTTCATGGAAAGGGGTTGCCAAGCTTCCAAAAAACTACGAATTGCCTGAAATCTCAGCAAACATTTTTTCACCCAATCTTGATGATTCTTTCAGGTAATGATCAGTACACCAAAACAACTTGGCTAACCAAATTTCGTTCTCATATGTTAAACCGTTCGTTTGCAGTAACCGTTTTCATTTTTAGGTTTCACTCTGTTTTCTCCTATAGGGATACATGTATTTGGAACTCTAAATCAAACACGTTTTTGCTAGCTCTTTGAAACTTGACACAATACAGCAGTTTCAAGTTCTATCTCTATGGTTTGTTTGCTGTTGATGTAGCCCTAAGCAGAGACTGGAGAAAATCACTTTCATGGAAAGGGGTTGCCCAGCTTCCAAAAAACTACGAGTTGCCTGAAATCTCAGCAAACATTTTTTCACCCAATCTTGATGATTCTTTCAGGTAATGATAAGTACACCAAATCCACTTGGCTCACCAAGTTTCGTTCTTCTAGGTTAAACCGTTCGTTTGCAGTAACCATTTTCATTTTTAGGTTTCACTCTGTTTTCTCTTATAGGGATACATGTATTTGGAACTCTAAATCAAACACGGTTTGTGCTAGCTCTTTGAAACTTGACACAATACAGCAGTTTCAAGTTCTATCTCTATGGTTTGTTTATTGTTGATGTAGCCTTAACAGAGACTGGCAAAAATCACTTTCATTCAAAGGGGTTGCCAAGCTTCCAAAAAACTACGAGTTGCCTGAAATCTCAGCAAACATTTTTTCACCCAATCTTGATGATTCTATCAGGTAATTATCAGTACACCAAATCCACTTGGCTCACCAAAATTTCGTTCTTCTAGTTTAAACCGTTCGTTTGCAGTAACCGTTTTCATTTTTAGGTTTCACTCTGTTTTCTCCTATAGGGATACATATATTTGGAACTCTAAATCAAACACGGTTTGTGCAAGCTCTTTGAAACTTGACACAATAAAGCAGTTTCAAGTTCTATCTCTATGGTTTGTTTGCTGTTGATGTAGCCATAAGCAGAGACTGGAGAAAATCACTTTTATGGAAAGGGGTTGCCAAGCTTCCAAAAAACTACGAGTTTTCTGAAATCTCAGCAAACATTTTTTCACCCAGTCTTCATGATTCTTTCAGGTAATGATCAGTACACCAAAACCACTAGGCTCACCAAGATTCGTTCTTCTAGGTTAAACCGTTCGTTTGCAGTAACCGTTTTCATTTTTAGGTTTTACTCTGTTTTCTCCTATAGGGATACATGTATTTGGACCTCTAATTCAAACACAGTTTGTGCTAGCTGTTTGAAACTTGACACAATAAAGCAGTTTCAAGCTCTGTATTTATGGTTTGTGTGTTGTTGATGTAGCCCTAAGCAGAGACTGGTGAAAATCACTGTAATAGAAAGGGGTTGCCCAGCTTCCAAAAAACTACGAGTTTCCTGAAATCTCAGCAAACATTTTTTCACCCAATCTTGATGATTCTATCAGGTAATGATCAGTACACCAAAAGCACTTGGCTCACCAAATTTCGTTTTTCTAGGTTAAACCGTTCGTTTGCAGTAACCGTTTTCATTTTTAGCTTTCACTCTGTTTTCACCTATAGGGATACATGTATTTGGAACTCTAAATTAAACACGGTTTTTGCTAGCTCTTTGAAACTTGACACAATAAAGCAGTTTCAAGTTCTATCTCTATGGTTTGTTTGCTGTGGATGTAGCCCTAAGCAGAGACTGGCGAAAATCACTTTCATGGAAAGGGGTTGCCCAGCTTCCAAAAAACTACGAGTTGCCTGAAATCTCAGCAAACATTTTTTCACCCAACCTTGATGATTCTTTCAGGTAATGATCAGTACACCAAATCCACCTGGCTCACCACGTTTCGTTCTTCTAGGTTAAACCATTCGTTTGCAGTAACCATTTTCATTTTTAGGTTTCACTCTGTTTTTTCTTATAGGGATACATGTATTTGGAACTCTAAATCAAACACGGTTTGTGCTAGCTCTTTGAAACTTGACACCATAAAGCAGTTTCAAGTTCTATCTCTATGGTGTATTTGCTGTTGATGTAGCCCTAAGCAGAGACTGGCGAAAATCAATTTAATGGAAAGGGGTTGCCAAGCTTTTAAAAAACCACGAGTTGCCTGAAATCTCAGCAAACATTTTTTCACCCAATCTTGATGATTCTTTCAGGTAATGATCAGTACCCCAAAATCACTTGACTCACCAAATATCGTTCTTCTAGGTTAAACCGTTCGTTTGCAGTAACCGTTTTCATTTTTAGGTTTCACTCTGTTTTCTCCTATAGGGATACATGTATTTGGAACTCTAAATCAAACACGGTTTTGCTAGCTCTTTGAAACTTGACACAATACAGCAGTTTCAAGTTCTATCTCTATGTTTTTTTTTGTTGTTGTTGTTGTTGATGTAGCCCTAAGCAGAGAATGGCGAAAATCACTTTCATAAAAAGGGGTTGCCAAGCTTCCAAAAAACTACGAGTTGCCTGAAATCTCAGCAAACGTTTTTTCACCCAATCTTGATGATTCTTTCAGGAAATGATCAGTACACCAAATCCACTTGGCTCACCTAATTTCGTTCTTCTAGGTTAAACCGTTCGTTTGCAGTAACCTTTTTCATTTTTAGGTTTCACTCTGTTTTCTCCTATAGGGATACATGTATTTGGAACTCTAAATCAAACACGGTTTGTGCTAGCTCTTTGAAACTTGACACAATAAAGCAGTTTCAAGTTCTATCTCTATGCTTTGTTTGCTGTTGATGTAGCCCTAAGCAGAGACTGGCGAAAATCACTTTCATGGAAAGGGGTTGCCAAGCTTCCAAAAAACTACGAATTGCCTGAAATCTCAGCAAACATTTTTTCACCCAATCTTGATGATTCTTTCAGGTAATGATCAGTACACCAAAACCACTTGGCTAACCAAATTTCGTTCTCATATGTTAAACCGTTCGTTTGCAGTAACCGTTTTCATTTTTAGGTTTCACTCTGTTTTCTCCTATAGGGATGCATGTATTTGGAACTCTAAATCAAACACGGTTTGTGCTAGCTCTTTGAAACTTGACACAAGAAAGCAGTTTCAAGTTCTATCTCTATGCTTTGTTTGCTGTTGATGTAGCCCTAAGCAGAGACTGGCGAAAATCACTTTCATGGAAAGAGGTTGCCAAGCTTCCAAAAAACTAAGAGTTGACTGAAATCTCAGCCAACATTTTTTCAACCAGTCTTGATGATTCTTTCAGTTAATGATCAGTACACCAAAACCACTTGGCTCACAAAATTTCGTTCGTTTGCAGTAACCGTTTTCATTTTTAGGTTTCACTCTGTCTTCTCCTATAAGGATACATGTATTTGGAACTCTAAATCAAACACGGTTTGTGCTAGCTCTTTGAAACTTTACACAAGAAAGCAGTTTCAAGTTCTATCTCTATGGTTTGTTTGCTGTTGATGTAGCCCTAAGCAGAGACTGGCGAAAATCACTTTCATTGACAGGGGTTGCCAAGCTACCAAAAAACTAAGAGTTGCCTGAAATCTCAGCATATATTTTTTTCACCCAATCTTGATGATTCTTTCAGGTAATGATCAGTACACCAAAACCACTTGGCTCACCAAATTTCGTTCTTCTAGGTTAAACCGTTCGTTTGCACTAACCATTTTCATTTTTAGGTTTCACTCTGTTTTCTCCTATAGGGATACATGTATTTGGAACTCTAAATCAAACACGGTTTGTGCTAGCTCTTTGAAACTTGACACAATAAAGCATTTTCCAGTTCTATCTCTATGCTTTTTTTGCTGTTGATGTAGCCCTAAGCAGACACTGGCGAAAATCACTTTCATGGAAAGGTATTGCCAAGCTTCCAAAAAACTACGAGTTGCCTGAAATCTCAGCAAACATTTTTTTAGCCAATCTTGATGATTCTTTCAGGTAATGATCAGTACACCAAAACCACTTGGCTCACCAAATTTCGTTCTTCTAGGTTAAACCGTTCGTTTGCAGTAACCGTTTTCATTTTTAGGTTTCACTCTGTTTTCTCCTATAGGGATACATGTATTTGGACTCTAAATCAAACACGGCTTGTGCTAGCTCTTTGAAACTTGACACAATAAAGCAATTTCAAGTTCTATCTCTATGCTTTGTTTGCTGTTGATGTAGCCCTAAGCAGAGACTGGCGAAAATCACTTTCAAGGAAAGGGGTTGCCAAGCTTCCAAAAAACTACGAGTTGCCTGAAATCTCAGCAAACATTTTTTCACCCAATCTTGATGATTCTTTCAGGTAATGATCAGTACACCAAAACCACTTGGCTCACCAAATTTAGTTCGTTTGCAGTAACCGTTTTCATTTTTTGGTTTCACTCTGTCTTCTCCTATAGGGATACATGTATTTGGAACTCTAAATCAAACACGGTTTGTGCTAGCTCTTTGAAACTTGACACAATAAAGCAGTTTCAAGTTCTATCTCTATGCTTTGTTTGCTGTTGATGTAGCCCTAAGCAGAGACTGGCGAAAATCACTTTCATGGAAAGGGGTTGCCAAGCTTCCAAAAAACTACGAATTGCCTGAAATCTCAGCAAACATTTTTTCACCCAATCTTGATGATTCTTTCAGGTAATGATCAGTACACCAAAACCACTTGGCTCACCAAATTTCGTTCTCATAGGTTAAACCGTTCGTTTGCAGTAACCGTTTTCATTTTTAGGTTTCACTCTTTTTTCTCCTATAGGGATGCATGTATTTGGAACTCTAAATCAAACACGGTTTGTGCTAGCTCTTTGAAACTTGACACAAGAAAGCAGTTTCAAGTTCTATATCTATGGTTTGTTTGCTGTTGATGTAGCCCTAAGCAGAGACTGGCGAAAATCACTTTCATGGAAAGTGGTTGCCAAGCTTCCAAAAAACTACGAGTTGCCTGAAATCTCAGCAAACATTTTTTAACCCAATCTTGATGATTCTTTCAGGTAATGATCAGTACAACAAAACCACTTGGCTCACCAAATTTGGTTCTCATAGGTTAAACCGTTCGTTTGCAGTAACCGTTTTCATTTTTAGGTTTCACTCTGTTTTCTCCTATAGGGATGCATGTATTTGGAACTCTAAATCAAACACGGTTTGTGCTAGCTCTTTGAAACTTGACACAAGAAAGCAGTTTCAAGTTCTATATCTATGGTTTGTTTGCTGTTGATGTAGTCCTAAGCAGAGCCTTGCGAAAATCACTTTTATGGAAAGGGCTTGCAAAGCTTCCAAAAAATTACTAGTTGCCTGAAATCTCAGCAAACATTTTTTCACCCAATCTTGATGATTCTTTCAGGTAATGATCAGTACACGAAATCCACTTGGCTCACCAAATTTCGTTCTTCTAGGTTTAATCGTTCGTTTGCAGTAACCGTTTTCATTTTTAGGTTTCACTCTGTTTTCTCCTATAGGGATACATGTATTTGGAACTCTAAATCAAACACGGTTTGTGCTAGGTCTTTGAAACTTGACACAAGAAAGCAGTTTCAAGTTCTCTCTCTATGGTTTGTTTGCGGTTGATGTAGCCCTCAGCAGAGACTTGCGAAAATCACTTTCATGGAAAGGGGTTGCCAAGCTTCCAAAAAACTACAAGTTGCCTTAAATCTCAGCAACCATTTTTTACCCAATCTTGATAATTCTTTCACGTAATGATCAGTAGACCAAAACCACTTGGCTCACCAAATTTTGTTCTTCTGTGTTAAACCGTTCGTTTGCAGTAACCGTTTTCATTTTTAGGTTTCCCTCTGTTTTCTCCTATAGGGATATATGTATTTGGAACTCTAAATCAAACAAGGTTTGTGCTAGCTCTTTGAAACTTGACAAAATAAAGCAGTTTCAAGTTCTATCTCTATTGTTTGTTTGCTGTTGATGTAGCCCTCAGCAGAGACTGGCGAAAATCACTCAAATGGAAAGGGGTTGCCAAGCTTCCAAAAAAGTACGAGTTGCCTGAAATCTCAGCAAACATTTTTTCACCCAATCTTGATGATTCTTTCAGGTAATGATCAGTACAAAAAAACCACTTGGCTCACCAAATTTCGTTCTTCCAGGTTAAACCGTTCGTTTGCAGTAACCTTTCTATTTTTAGGTTTCACTCTGTTTTCTCCTATAAGTATACATGTATTTTGAACTCTAAATCAAACCCGGTTTGTGCTAGCGTTTTCAATTGACACAATAGAGCAGTTTCAAGTTCTATCTCTATGGTTTGTATGCTGTTGATGTAGCCCTAAGCAGAGACTGGCGAAAATCACTTTCATATAAAGGGGTTGCCAAGCTTCCAAAAAACTACGAGTTGCCTGAAATCTCAGCAAACATTTTTTCATCCAATCTTGATGATTCTTTCAGGTAATGATCAGTACACCAAAACCACTTGGCTCACCAAATTTCGTTCTTCTAGGTTAAACCGTTCGTTTGCAGTAACCGTTTTCATTTTTAGGTTTTCACTCTGTTTTCTCCTATAAGGATACATATATTTGGAACCCTAAATCAAACACGGTTTGTGCTAGCTTTTTGAAAGTTGACACAATAAAGCAGTTTCAAGTTCTATCTCTATGGTTTGTTTGCTGTTGATGTAGCTTTAGCAGAGAGTGGCGAAAATCACTTTCATTTAAAGGGGTTGCCAAGCTTCCAAAAAACTACGAGTTGCATGAAATCTCAGCCAACATTTTTTCACCAAATCTTGATGATTTTTTCAGTTAATGATCAGTAAACCAAAACCACTTGGCTAACCAAATTTCGTTCGTTTGCAGTAACCGTTTTTATTTTTAGGTTTCACTCTGTTTTCTCTTATAGGGATACATGTATTTGGAACTCTAAATCAAACACGGTTTGTGCTAGCTCTTTGAAACTTGACACAAGAAAGCAGTTTCAAGTTCTATCTCTATGGTTTGTTTGCTGTTGATGTAGCCCTAAGCAGAGACTGGCGAAAATCACTTTCATGGAAAGAGGTTGCCAAGCTTCCAAAAAACTACGAGTTGCCTGAAATCTCAGCAACATTTTTTCAACCAGTCTTGATGGTTCTTTCAGTTAATGATCAGTACACCAAAACCACTTGGCTCACAAAATTTCGTTCGTTTGCAGTAACCGTTTTCATTTTTAGGTTCCACTCTGTTTTCTCCTATAGGGATGAATGTATTTGGAACACTAAATCAAACACGGTTTGTGCTAGCTCTTTGAAACTTGACACAAGAAAGCAGTTTCAAGTTCTATATCTATGGTTTGTTTGCTGTTGATGTAGCCCTAAGCAGAGACTGGCGAAAATCACTCTCATGGTAATGGTTGCCAAGCTTCCAAAAAACTACGAGTTGCCTGAAATCTCAGCAAACATTTTTTCACCCAATTTGATGATTCTGTCAAGTAATGATCAGTACACCAAATCCACTTGGCTCACCAAATTTCGTTCTTCTAGGTTAAACCGTTCGTTTGCAGAGACCGTTTTCATTTTTAGGTTTCACTCAGTTTTCTCCTATAGGGATACATGTATTTGGAACTCTAAATCAAACACGGTTTGTGCTACCTCTTTGAAACCTTGACACAAGAAAGCAGTTTCAAGATCTATCATTATGGTTTGTTTGCTGTTGATGTAGCCCTAAGCAGAGACTGGCGAAAATCACTTTCATGGAAAGGGGTTGCAAAGCTTCCAAAATCTACAAGTTGCCTGAAATCTCAGCCAACATTTTTTTATCCAATCTTGATGATTCTTTCAGGTAATGATCAGTACACCAAAACCACTTGGCTCACCAAATTTCGTTCTTCTAGGTTAAACCGTTCGTTTGCAGTAACCGTTTTCATTTTTAGGTTTCACTCTGTTTTCTCCTATAGGGATACACGTATTTGGAACTCTAAATCAAACACGGTTTTTGCTAGCTCTTTGAAACTTGACACAAGAAAGCAGTTTCAAGTTCTATCTCTATGGTTTGTTTGCTGTTGATGTAGCCCTCAGCAGAGACTTTCAAAAATAACTTTCATGGAAAGTCTTTGCCAGGCTTCCAACAAACTACAAGTTTCCTGAACTTTCAGCAAACATTTTTTCACCCAATCTTGATGATTCTTCCAGGTAATGATCAGTACACCAAAACCACTTGGCTCACCAAATTTCGTTTTCTAGGTTAAACCATTCGTTTGCAGTAACCATTTTCATTCTTAGGTTTCACTCCGTTTTCTCCTATAGGAATACATGTATTTGGAACTCTAAATCAAACACGGTTTGTACTAGCTCTTTGAAACTTGACACAATAAAGCAGTTTCAACTTCTATCTTTATGGTTTGTTTGCTGTTGATGTAGCCCTCAGCAGAACTGGCGAAAAACACTTTCATGGAAAGGAGTTGCCAAGCTTCGAAAAAACTACAAATTGCCTGAAATCTCAGCAAACATTTTTTCACCCAACCTTGATGATTCTTTCAGGTAATGATCAGTACACAAAAACCACTTTGCTCACCAAATTTCGTTCTTCTAGGTTAAACCGTTCGTTTGCAGTAACCGTTTTCATTTTTAGGTTTCACTCTGTATTCTCCTATAGGGATACATGTATTTGGAACACTAAATTAAACACGGTTTGTGCTAGCCCTTTGAAACTTGACAAAAGAAAGCAGTTTCAAGTTCTATCTCTATGGTTTTTTTGCTGTTGATGTAGCCCTAAGCAGAGACTGGCGAAAATCACTTTTATGGAAAGAGGTTGCCAAGCTTCCAAAAAACTACGAGTTTTCTGAAATCTCAGCCAACATTTTTTCAACCAATCTTGATGATTCTTTCAGGTAATGATCAGTACACAAAAACCACTTGGCTACCAAATTTCGTTCGTTTGCAGTAACCGTTTTCATTTTTAGGTTTCACTCTGTTTTCTCCTATAGGGATGAATGTATTTAAAACTCTAAATCAAGCACGGTTTGTGCTAGCTCTTTGAAACTTTACACAAGAAAGCAGATTCAAGTTCTATCTCTATGGTTTGTTTGCTGTTGATGTAGCCCTAAGCAGAGACTGGCGAAAATCACTTTCATTGACAGGGGTTGCCAAGCTTCCAAAAAACTAAGAGTTGCCTGAAATCTCAGCATACATTTTTTCACCCAATCTTGATGATTCTTTCAGGTAATGATCAGTACACCAAAACCACTTGGCTCACCAAATTTCGTTCTTCTAGGTTAAATCGTTCTTTTGCAGTATCCGTTTTCATTTTTAGGTTTCACTCTGTTTTCTCAAATAGGGATACATGTATTTGGAACTCTAAATCAAACACGGTTTGTGCTAGCTCTTTGAAACTTGACACAAGAAAGCAGTTTCAAGTTCTCTCTCTATGGTTTGTTTGCTGTTGATGTAGCCCTCAGCAGAGACTTGCGAAAATCACTTTCATGAAAAGGGGTTGCCAAGCTTCCAAAAAACTACGAGTTGCCTGAAATCTCAGCAACCATTTTTTACCCAATCTTGATAATTCTTTCACGTAATGATCAGTACACCAAAACCACTTGGCTCACCAAATTTTGTTCTTCTGTGTTAAACCGTTCGTTTGCAGTAACCGTTTTCATTTTTAGGTTTCCCTCTGTTTTCTCCTATAGGGATACATGTATTTGGAACTCTAAATCAAACAAGGTTTGTGCTAGCTCTTTGAAACTTCACAAAAATAAAGCAGTTTCAAGTTCTATCTCTATGGTTTGTTTGCTGTTGATGTAGCCCTCAGCAGAGACTGGCGAAAATCACTTTCATGGAAAGGGGTTGCCAAGCTTCCAAAAAACTACGAGTTGCCTGAAATATCAGCAAACATTTTTTCACCCAATCTTGATGATTCTTTCAGGTAATGATCAGTACACCAAAACCACTTGGCTCACCAAATTTCGTTCTTCTAGGTTAAACCGTTCGTTTGCAGTAACCTTTCTATTTTTAGGTTTCACTTCTTTTCTTTTATAGGGATACATGTATTTTGAACTCTAAATCAAACCCGGTTTGTGCTAGCTCTTTGAAAATTGACACAATAGAGCAGTTTCAAGTTCTATCTCTATGGTTTGTTTGCTGTTGATGTAGCCCTAAGCAGAGACTGGCGAAAATCACTAGCATAAATAGGGGTTGCCAAGCTTCCAAAAAACTACGAGTTGCCTGAAATCTCAGCAAACATTTTTTCACCCAATCTTGATGATTCTTTCAGGTAATGATCAGTACACCAAAAACACTTGGCTCACCAAATTTCGTTCTTCTAGTTTAAACCGTTCATTTGCAGTAACCGTTTTCATTTTTAGGTTTCACTCTGTTTTCTCCTATAGGGATACATGTATTTGGAACTCTAAATCAAACACGGTTTGTGCTAGCTCTTTAAAACTTGACACAATAAAACAGTTTCAAGTTCTATCTCTATGGTTTGTTTGCTCTTGATGTAGCCCTAAGCAGAGACTGGCGAGAATCACTTTCATGGAAAGGGCCTGCCAAGCTTCCAAAAAACTACGAGTTGCCTGAAATCTCAGCAAACATTTTTTCACCCAATCTTGATGATTCTTTCAGGTAATGATCAGTACACCAAAACCACTTGGCTCACCAAATTTCGTTCTTCTAGGTTAAACCGTTCGTTTGCAGTAACCGTTTTCATTTTTGGTTTCACTCTGTTTTCTCCTATAGGGATACATGTTTTTGGAACTCTAAATCAAACACGGTTTGTGCTAGCTCTTTGAAACTTGACACAATAAAGCAGTTTCAAGTTCTATCTCTATGGTTTGTTTGATGTTGATGTAGCCCTAAGCAGAGACTGGCGAAAATCACTTTCATGGAAAGGGGTTGCCAAGCTTCCAAAAAACTAGGAGTTGCCTGAAATCTCAGCAAACATTTTTTTACCCAATCCTGATGATTCTTTCAGGTAATGATCAGTACACCAAAATCACTAGGCTCACCAAATTTCGTTCCTCTAGGTTAAACCGTTCGTTTGCAGTAACCGTTTTCATTTTTAGGTTTCACTCTGTTTTCTCCTATAGGGATACATGTATTTGGAACTCTAAGTGAAACACGGTTTGTGGTAGCTCTTTGAAACTTGACACAATAAAGCAGTTTAAAGTTCTATCTCTATGGTTTGTTTGCTGTTGATGTAGCCCTCAGCAGAGACTTTCAAAAATAACTTTCATTTAAAGTCTTTGCCAGGCTTCCAACAAACTACAAGTTGCCTGAAATCTCAGCAAACATTTTTTCATCCAATCTTGATGATTCTTTCAGGTAATGATCAGTACACCAAAACCACTAGGCTCACCAAATTTCGTTCCTCTAGGTTAAACCGTTCGTTTGCAGTAACCGTTTTCATTTTTAGGTTTCACTCTGTTTTCTCCTATAGGGATACATGTATTTGGAACTCTAAGTGAAACACGGTTTGTGCTAGCTCTTTAAAACTTGACACAATAAAGCAGTTTCAAGTTCTATCTCTATAGTTTGTTTGCTTTTGATGTAGCCCTCAGCAGAGACTGGCGAAAAACACTTTCATGGAAAGGAGTTGTCAAGCTTCGAAAAAACTACAAATTGCCTGAAATCTCAGCAAACATTTTTTCACCCAACCTTGATGATTCTTTCAGGTAATGATCAGTACACCAAAACCACTTGGCTCACCAAATTTCGTTCTTCTAGGTTAAACCGTTCGTTTGCAGTAACCGTTTTCATTTTTAGGTTTCACTCTGTTTTCTCCTATAGGGATACATGTATTTGGAACTCTAAATTAGACACGGATTGTGCTAGCCCTTTGAATCTTGACACAAGAAAGCAGTTTCAAGTTCTCTCTCTGTGGTTTGTTTGCTGTTGATGTTGCCCTAAGCAGAGACTGGCGAAAATCACTTTCATGGAAAGAGGTTGCCAAGCTTCCAAAAAACTACGAGTTGCCTGAAATCTCAGCCAACATTTTTTCACCCAATCTTGATGATTCTTTCAGGTAATGATCAGTACACCAAAACCACTTGGCGCACCAAATTTCGTTCGTTTTCAGTAACCGTTTTCATTTTTAGGTTTCACTCTGTTTTCTCCTATAGGGATACATGTATTTGGATCTCTAAATTAAACACGGTTTGTGCTAGCTCTTTGAAACTTTACACAAGAAAGCAGTTTCAAGTTCTATCTCTATGGTTTGTTTGCTGTTGATGTAGCCCTCAGCACAGACTGGCGAAAATCACTTTCATGGAAAGGGGTTGCCAAGCTTCCTAAAAACTACGAGTTGCCTGAAATCTCAGCAACCATTTTTTACCCAATCTTGATAATTTTTTCAGGTAGTGATCAGTACACCAAAACCACTTGGCTCACTAAATTTCGTTCTTCTAGGTTAAACCGTTCGTTTTCAGTAACCGTTTTCATTTTTAGGTTTCACTCTGTTTTTTCCTATAGGGATACATGTATTTGGAACTCTAAATCAAACACGGTTTGTGCTAGCCCTTTGAAACTTGACACAAGAAAGCAGTTTCAAGTTCTATCTCTATGGTTTGTTTGCTGTTGATGTAGCTCTAAGCAGAGACTGGCGAAAATCACTTTCATGGAAAGGGGTTGCCAAGCTTCCAAAAATCTACGAGTTACCTGAAATCTAAGCAAACATTTTTTCACCCAATCTTGATGATTCTTTCAGGTAATAATCAGTACACCAAAACCACTTGGCTCACCAAATTTCGTTCTTCTACGTTAAACCGTTCGTTTGCAGTAACCGTGTTTATTTTTAGGTTTCACTCTGTTTTCTCCAATAGGGATACATGTATTTAAAACTCTAAATGAAACACGGTTTGTGATAGCCCTTTGAAACTTGACACAATAAAGCAGTTTCAAGTTCTATCTCTATGGTTTGTTTGTTGTTGATGTAGCCCTAAGCAAGACTGGTGAAAATCACTTTCATGGAAAGGGGTTGCCAAGCTTCCAAAAAACTACGAGTTGCCTGAAATCCCAGCAAACATTTTTTCATCCAATCTTGATGATTCTTTCAGGTAATGATCAGTACACCAAAACCACTTGGCTCACCAAATTTCGTTCTTCTAGGTTAAACCGTTCGTTTGCAGTAACCGTTTTCATTTTTAGGTTTCACTCTGTTTTCTCCTATAGGGATACATGTATTTGGAACTATAAATCAAACAAGGTTTGTGCTAGCTCTTTTAAACTTGACACAATAAAGCAGTTTCAAGTTCTATCTCTATGCTTTGTTTGCTGTTGATTTAGCCCTAAGCAGAGACTGGCGAAAATCACTTTCATGGAAAGGGGTTGCCAAGCTTCCAAAAAACTACGAGTTTCCTGAAATCTCCTCAAACATTTTTCACCCAATCTTGATGATTCTTTCAGGTAATGATCAGTACACCAAAACCACTTGGCTCACCAAATTTCGTTCTTCTAGGTTAAACCGTTCGTTTGCAGTAACCGTTTTCATTTTTAGGTTTCACTCTGTTTTCTCCTATAGGGATACATGTATTTGGAACTCTAAATCAAACACGGTTTTTGCAAGCTCTTTGAATCTTGAAACAAAAAAGTAGTTTCAGGTTCTATCTCTATGGTTTGTTTGCTGTTGATGTAGCCCTAAGCAGAGACTGGCGAAAATCACTTTCATGGAAACGGGTTGCCAAGCTTCCAAAAAACTACGAGTTGCCTGAAATCTCAGCAAACATTTTTTCACCCAATCTTGATGATTCTTTCAGGTAATGATCAGTACACCAAAACCACTTTGCTCACCAAATTTCGTTCTTCTATGTTAAACCGTTTGTTTGCAGTAACCGTTTTCATTTTTAGGTTTCACTCTGTTTTCTCCATAGGGATACATGTGTTTGGAACTCTAAATCAAACACGGTTTGTGCTAGCTCTTTGAAACTTGACACAAGAAAGCAGTTTCAAGTTCTATCTTTATGGTTTGTTTGCTGTTGATGTAGCCCTAAGCAGAGACTGGCGATAATCACTTTCATTAAAAAGGGGTTGCCAAGCTTCCAAAAAACTACGAGTTTCCTGAAATCTCAGCAAACATTTTTTCACCCAATCTTGATGATTCCTTCCGGTAATGATCAGTACACCAAAACCACTTGGCTCACCAAATTTCGTTCTTCTAGGTTAAACCGTTCGTTTGCAGTAACCGTTTTCATTGTTAGGTTTCACTCTGTTTTCTCCTATAGGGATACATGTATTTGGAACTCTAAATTAGACACGGATTGTGCTAGCCCTTTGAAACTTCACACAATAAAGCAGTTTCAAGTTCTATCTCTATGGTTTGTTTGCTGTTGATGTAGCCCTAAGAAGAGACTGGCGATAATCACTTTCATGGAAAGAGGTTGCCAATCTTCCAAAAAACTACGAGTTGCCTGAAATCTCAGCAATCATTTTTTCACCCAATCTTGATGATTCTTTCAGGTAATGATCAGTACACCAAAACCACTTGGCTCACCAAATTTCGTTCTTCTAGGTGAAACCGTTCATTTGCAGTAACCGTTTTCATTTTTAGGTTTTCACTCTGTTTTCTCCTATACGGATACATATATTTGGAACCCTAAATCAAACACGGTTTGTGCTAGCTTTTTGAAAGTTGACACAATAAAGCAGTTTCAAGTTCTATCTCTATGGTTTGTTTGCTGTTGATGTAGCTTTAGCAGAGAGTGGCGAAAATCACTTTCATTTAAAGGGGTTGCCAAGCTTCCAAAAAACTACGAGTTGCATGAAATCTCAGCCAACATTTTTTCACCCAATCTTGATGATTTTTTCAGTTAATGATCAGTAATCCAAAACCACTTGGCTAACCAAATTTCGTTCGTTTGCAGTAACCGTTTTTATTTTTAGGTTTCACTCTGTTTTCTCTTATAGGGATACATGTATTTGGAACTCTAAATCAAACACGGTTTGTGCTAGCTCTTTGAAACTTGACACAAGAAAGCAGTTTCAAGTTCTATCTCTATGGTTTGTTTGCTGTTGATGTAGCCCTAAGCAGAGACTGGCGAAAATCACTTTCATGGAAAGAGGTTGCCAAGCGTCCAAAAAACTACGAGTTGCCTGAAATCTCAGCAACATTTTTTCAACCAGTCTTGATGATTCTTTCAGTTAATGATCAGTACACCAAAACCACTTGGCTCACAAAATTTCGTTCGTTTGCAGTAACCGTTTTCATTTTTAGGTTTCACTCTGTTTTCTCCTATAGGGATGAATGTATTTGGAACACTAAATCCAACACGGTTTGTGCTAGCTCTTTGAAACTTGACACAAGAAAGCAGTTTCAAGTTCTATATCTATGGTTTGTTTGCTGTTGATGTAGCCCTAAGCAGAGACTGGCGAAAATCACTCTCATGGTAATGGTTGCCAAGCTTCCAAAAAACTACGAGTTGCCTGAAATCTCAGCAAACATTTTTTCACCCAATTTGATGATTCTGTCAAGTAATGATCAGTACACCAAATCCACTTGGCTCACCAAATTTCGTTCTTCTAGGTTAAACCGTTCGTTTGCAGAGACCGTTTTCATTTTTAGGTTTCACTCAGTTTTCTCCTATAGGGATACATGTATTTGGAACTCTAAATCAAACACGGTTTGGGCTACCTCTTTGAAACTTGACACAAGAAAGCAGTTTCAAGATCTATCTTTATGTTTTGATGTAGCCCTAAGCAGAGAGTGGCGAAAATCACTTTCATGGAAAGGGGTTGCCAAGCTTCCAAAATCTACAAGTTGCCTGAAATCTCAGCCAACATTTTTTTATCCAATCTTGATGATTCTTTCAGGTAATGATCAGTACACCAAAACCACTTGGCTCACCAAATTTCGTTCTTCTAGGTTAAATCGTTCGTTTGCAGTAACCGTTTTCATTTTTAGGTTTCACTCTGTTTTCTCCTATAGGGATACACGTATTTGGAACTCTAAATCAAACACGGTTTTTGCTAGCTCTTTGAATCTTGACACAAGAAAGCAGTTTCAAGTTCTATCTCTATGGTTTGTTTGCTGTTGATGTAGCCCTCAGCAGAGACTTTCAAAAATAACTTTCATGGAAAGTCTTTGCCAGGCTTCCAACAAACTACAAGTTTCCTGAAATTTCAGCAAACATTTTTTCACCCAATCTTGATGATTCTTCCAGGTAATGATCAGTACACCAAAGCCACTTGGCTCACCAAATTTCGTTGTTCTAGGTTAAACCATTCGTTTGCAGTAACCATTTTCATTCTTAGGTTTCACTCCGTTTTCTCCTATAGGAATACATGTATTTGGAACTCTAAATCAAACACGGTTTGTGCTAGCTCTTTGAAACTTGACACAATAAAGCAGTTTCAAGTTCTATCTTTATGGTTTGTTTGCTGTTGATGTAGCCCTCAGCAGAACTGGCGAAAAACACTTTCATGGAAAGGAGTTGCCAAGCTTCCAAAAAACTACAAATTGCCTGAAATATCAGCAACAATTTTTCACCCAATCTTGATGATTCTTTCAGGTAATGATCAGTACACAAAAACCACTTGGCTCACCAAATTTCGTTCTTCTAGGTTAAACCGTTCGTTTGCAGTAACCGTTTTCATTTTTAGGTTTCACTCTGTTTTCTCCTATAGGGATACATGTATTTGGAACTCTAAATTAAACACGGTTTGTGCTAGCCCTTTGAAACTTGACAAAAGAAAGCAGTTTCAAGTTCTATCTCTATGGTTTTTTTGCTGTTGATGTAGCCCTAAACAGAGACTGGCGAAAATCACTTTTATGGAAAGAGGTTGCCAAGCTTCCAAAAAACTACGAGTTTTCTGAAATCTCAGCCAACATTTTTTCAACCAATCTTGATGATTCTTTCAGGTAATGGTCAGTACACCAAAACCACTTGGCTACCAGATTTCGTTCGTTTGCAGTAACCGTTTTCATTTTTAGGTTTCACTCTGTTTTCTCCTATAGGGATACATGTATTTAAAACTCTAAATCAAGCACGGTTTGTGCTAGCTCTTTGAAACTTTACACAAGAAAGCAGATTCAAGTTCTATCTCTATGGTTTGTTTGCTGTTGATGTAGCCCTAAGCAGAGACTGGCGAAAATCACTTTCATTGACAGGGGTTGCCAAGCTTCCAAAAAACTAAGAGTTGCCTGAAATCTCAGCATACATTTTTTCACCCAATCTTGATGATTCTTTCAGGTAATGATCAGTACACCAAAACCACTTGGCTCACCAAATTTCGTTCTTCTAGGTTAAATCGTTCTTTTGCAGTATCCGTTTTCATTTTTAGGTTTCACTCTGTTTTCTCCTATAGGGATACATGTATTTGGAACTCTAAATCAAACATGGTTTGTGCTAGCTCTTTGAAACTTGACACAATAAAGCAGTTTCAAGTTCTCTCTCTATGGTTTGTTTGCTGTTGATGTAGCCCTCAGCAGAGACTTGCGAAAATCACTTTCATGAAAAGGGGTTGCCAAGCTTCCAAAAAACTACGAGTTGCCTGAAATCTCAGCAACCATTTTTTACCCAATCTTGATAATTCTTTCACGTAATGATCAGTACACCAAAACCACTTGGCTCACCAAATTTTGTTCTTCTGTGTTAAACCGTTCGTTTGCAGTAACCGTTTTCATTTTTAGGTTTCCCTCTGTTTTCTCCTATAGGGATACATGTATTTGGAACTCTAAATCAAACAAGGTTTGTGCTAGCTCTTTGAAACTTGACAAAATAAAGCAGTTTCAAGTTCTATCTCTATGGTTTGTTTGCTGTTGATGTAGCCCTCAGCAGAGACTGGCGAAAATCACTTTCATGGAAAGGGGTTGCCAAGCTTCCAAAAAACTACGAGTTGCCTGAAATCTCAGCAAACATTTTTTCACCCAATCTTGATGATTCTTTCAGGTAATGATCAGTACACCAAAACCACTTGGCTCACCAAATTTCGTTCTTCTAGGTTAAACCGTTCGTTTGCAGTAACCTTTCTATTTTTAGGTTTCACTCTCTTTTCTCCTATAAGTATACATGTATTTTGAACTCTAAATCAAACCCGGTTTGTGCTAGCTCTTTGAAAATTGACACAATAGAGCAGTTTCAAGTTCTATCTCTATGGTTTGTTTGCTGTTGATGTAGCCCTAAGCAGAGACTGGCGAAAATCACTAGCATAAAAAGGGGTTGCCAAGCTTCCAAAAAACTACGAGTTGCCTGAAATCTCAGCAAACATTTTTTCACCCAATCTTGATGATTCTTTCAGGTAATGATCAGTACACCAAAAACACTTGGCTCACCAAATTTCGTTCGTTTGCAGTAACCGTTTTCATTTTTAGGTTTCACTCTGTTTTCTCCTATAGAGATACATGTATTTGGAACTCTAAATCAAACACGGTTTGTGCTAGCTCTTTGAAACTTGACACAAGAAAGCAGTTTCAAGTTCTATCTCTATGGTTTGTTTGCTGTTGATGTAGCCCTAAGCAGAGACTGGCGAAAATCACTTTCATGGAAAGAGGTTGCCAAGCTTCCAAAAAACTACGAGTTGCCTGAAATCTCAGCCATCATTTTTTCAACCAGTCTTGATGATTCTTTTAGTTAATGATCAGTACACCAAAACCACTTGGCTCACAAAATTTCGTTCGTTTGCAGTAACCGTTTTCATTTTTAGGTTTCACTCTGTCTTCTCCTATAGGGATGCATATATTTGGAACTCTAAATCAAACACGGTTTGTGCTAGCTCTTTGAAACTTGACACAAGAAAGCAGTTTCAAGTTCTATATCTATGGTTTGTTTGCTGTTGATGTAGCCCTAAGCAGAGACTGGCGAAAATCACTTTCATGGAAAGTGGTTGCCAAGCTTCCAAAAAACTACGAGTTGCCTGAAAACTCAGCAAACATTTTTTCACCCAATCTTGATGATTCTTTCAGGTAATGATCAGTACAACAAAACCACTTGGCTCACCAAATTTCGTTCTCATAAGTTAAACCGTTCGTTTGCACTAACCGTTTTCATTTTTAGGTTTCACTTTGTTTTCTCCTATAGGGATGCATGTATTTGGAACTCTAAATCAAACACGGTTTGTGCTAGCTCTTTGAAACTTGACACAAGAAAGCAGTTTCAAGTTCTATATCTATTGTTTGTTTGCTGTTGATGTAGTCCTAAGCAGAGCCTGGCGAAAATCACTTTCATGGAAAGGGGTTGCCAAGCTTCCAAAAAACTACGAATTGCCTGAAATCTCAGCAAACATTTATTCACACAATCTTTATAATTCTTTCAGGTAATGATCAGTACACCAAAACCACTTGGCTCACCAAATTTTGTTCTTCTAGGTTAAATCGTTCGTTTGCAGTAACCGTTTTCATTTTTAGGTTTCACTCTCTTTTCTCCTATAGGGATACATGTATTTGGAACTCTAAATCAAACACGGTTTGTGCTAGCTCTTTGAAACTTGACACAATAAAGCAGTTTCAAGTTCTCTCTCTATGGTTTATTTGCTGTTGATGTAGCCCTCAGCAGTAACTGGCGAAAATCACTTTCATGGAAAGGGGTTGCCAAGCTTCCAAAAAACTACGAGTTGCCTGAAATCTCAGCAACCATTTTTTACCCAATCTTGATAATTCTTTCAGGTAATGATCAGTACACCAAAACAACTTGGCTCACCAAATTTTGTTCTTCTGTGTTAAACCGTTCGTTTGCAGTAACCTTTCTATTTTTAGGTTTCACTCTGTTTTCTCCTATAAGTATACATGTATTTTGAACTCTAAATCAAACCCGGTTTGTGCTAGCTCTTTCAAATTGACACAATAGAGCAGTTTCAATTTCTATCTCTATGGTTTTTTTGCTGTTCATGTAGCACTAAGCAGAGACTGGCGAAAATCACTTTCATGGAAGGGTTGCCAAGCTTCTAAAAAACTACGAGTTGCCTGAAATCTCAGCAATATTTTTTCACCCAATCTTGATGATTCTTTCAGGTAATGATCAGTACACCAAAACCACTTGGCTCACCAAATTTCGTTCTTCTAGGTTAAACCGTTCGTTTGCAGTAACCGTTTTCATTTTTAGGTTTCACTCTGTTTTCTCCTATAGGGATACATGTAGTTGGAACTCTAAATCAAACACGGTTTGTGCTAGCTCCTTGAAACTTGACACAATAAAGCAGTTTCAAGTTCTATCTCTATGGTTTGTTTACTGTTGATGTAACCCTAAGCAGAGACTGGCGAAAATCACTTTTATGGAAAAGGGTTGCCAAGCTTTTAAAAAACTACGAGTTGCCTGAAATCTCAGCAAACATTATTTCACCCAATCTTTTTGATTCTTTCAGGTAATAATCAGTACACCAAAACCACTTGGATCACCAAATTTTGTTCTTCTAGGTTAAACCATTCGTTTGCAGTAACCTTTTTATTTTTAGGTTTCACTCTGTTTTCTCCTATAGGGATACATGTATTTAGAACTCTAAATTAGACATGGATTGGACTAGCCCTTTGAATCTTGACACAAGAAAGCAGTTTCAAGTTCTCTCTCTGTGGTTTGTTTGCTGTTGATGTTGCCCTAAGCAGAGACTGGCGAAAATCACTTTCATAAAAGGGGTTGCCAAGCTTCTAAAAAACTACGAGTTGCCTGAAATCTCAGCAAACATTTTTTCACCCAATCTTGATGATTCTTTCAGGTAATGATCAGTACACCAAAACCACTTAGCTCACCAAATTTCGTTCTTCTAGTTTAAACCGTTCATTTGCAGTAACCGTTTTCATTTTTGGTTTCACTCTGTTTTCTCCTATAGGGATACATGTATTTGGAACTCTAAATCAAACACGGTTTGTGCTAGCTCTTTGAAACTCGACACAATAAAACAGTTTCAAGTTCTATCTCTATGGTTTGTTTGCTGTTGATGTAGCCCTAAGCAGAGACTGGCGAGAATCACTTTCATGGAAAGGGCCTGCCAAGCTTCCAAAAAACTACGAGTGCCTGAAATCCCAGCAAACATTTTTTCACCCAATCTTGATGATTCTTTCAGGTAATGATCAGTACACCAAAACCACTTGGCTCACCAAATTTCGTTCTTCTAGGTTAAACCGTTCGTTTGCAGTAACCGTTTTCATTTTTAGGTTTCACTCTGTTTTCTCCTATAGGGATACATGTTTTTGGAACTCTAAATCAAACACGGTTTGTGCTAGCTCTTTGAAACTTGACACAATAAAGCAGTTTCAAGTTCTATCTCTATGGTTTGTTTGCTGTTGATGTAGCCCTATGCAGAGAGTGGCGAAAATCACTTTCATGAAAAGGGGTTGCCAAGCTTCCAAAAAACTACGAGTTACCTGAAATCTCAGCAAACATTTTTTCACCCAATCTTGATGATTCTTTCAGGTAATGATCAGTACACCAAAATCACTTGGCTCACCAAATTTCGTTCCTCTAGGTTTATCCGTTCGTTTGCAGTAACCGTTTTCATTTTTAGGTTTCACTCTGTTTTCTCCTATAGGGATACATGTATTTGGAACTCTAAATCAAACACGGTTTGTGCTAGCTCTTTGACACTTGACACAATAAAGCACTTTCAATTTCTATCTCTATGGTTTGTTTGCTGTTGATGTAGCCCTAAGCAGAGACTGGCGAAAATCACTTTCATGGAAAGGGGTTGCCAAGCTTCCAAAAAACTAGGAGTTGCCTGAAATCTCAGCAAACATTTTTTTTACCCAATCCTGATGATTCTTTCAGGTAATGATCAGTACACCAATCCCACTATGCTCACCAAATTTCGTTCTTCTAGGTTAAACCGTTCGTTTGCAGTAACCGTTTACATTTTTAGGTTTCACTCTGTTTTCTCCTATACGGATACATGTATTTGGAACTCTAAATCAAACAGGTTTGTGCTAGCTCTTTGAAACTTGACACAATAAAGCAGTTTCAAGTTCTATCTCTATGGTTTGTTTGCTGTTGATGTAGCCCTAAGTAGAGAGTGGCGAAAATCACTTTAATGGAAAGGGGTTGCCAAGCTTCGAAAAAACAACGAGTTTCCTGAAATCTCAGCAAACATTTTTTCACCCAATCTTGATGATTCTTTCAGGTAATGATCAGTACACCAAAACCACTTAGCTCACCAAATTTCGTTCTTCTAGGTTAAACCGTTTGTTTGCAGTAACCGTTTTCATTTTTAGGTTTCACTCTGTTTTCTCCTATAGGGATACATGTATTTGGAACTCTAAATCAAACACGGTTTGTGCTAGCTCTTTGAAACTTGAAACAATAAAGCAGTTTTAAGTCCTATCTCTATGGTTTGTTTGCTGTTCATGTAGCCCTGAGCAAAGACTGGCGAAAATCACTTTCATGGAAAGGGGGTGCCAAGCTTCCAAAAAACTACAAGTTGCCTGAAATCTCAGCAAACATTTTTTCACCCAATCTTGATGATTCTTTCAGGTAATGATCAGTACACCAAAAACACTTGGCTCACCAAATTTCGTTCTTCTAGGTTAAACCGTTCGTTTGCAGTAACCGTTTTCATTTGAGGTTTCACTCTGTTTTCTCCTATACTTATACATGTATTAGGAAATTTAAATCAAACACAGTTTGTGCTATCTTTTTGAAACTTTACACAATAAACAGGTTCAAGTTCGATCTCGATGATTTGTTTGCTGTTTATGTAGCCCTAAGCAGAGACTGGCGAGAATCACTTTCATGGAAAGGGGTTGTCAAGCTTCCAAAAAACTAAGAGTTGCCTGAAATCTCGGCAAACACTTTTTCATCCAATCTTGATGATACTTTCAGGTAATGATCAGTACACGATTCCCACTAGGCTCACCAAATTTCGATCTTCTAGGTTAAACCGTTCGTTTGCAGTAATCGTTTTCATTTTGAGGTTTCACTGTGTTTTCTCTTATACGGATACATGTACTTGGAACTCTAAATCAAACACGGTTTGTGCTAGCTCTTTGAAACTTGAGACAATAAAGCAGTTTCAAGTTGTATCTCTATGGTTTGTTTGCTGTTGATGTATCACTAAGCAGCACTGGAGAGAATCACTTTCATGCAAAGGGGTTGCCAAGCTTTCATAAAACTACGAGTTGCCTGAAATCTCAGCAAACAATTTTTCACCCAATGTTGATGATACTTTCAGGTAATGATCAGTACACCAATTCCACTTGGCTCACCAAATTTTGTTCTTCTAGGTGAAACCGTTCGTTTGCAGTAACCGTTTTCATTTTGAGGTTTCACTCTGTTTTCTCCTATAAGGATACATGTATTTGGAACTCTAAATCAAACACGGTTTGTGCTAGCTTTTTGAAACTTGACACAATAAAGCAGTTTCAAGTTCTCTCTCTATGGTCTGTTTGCTTTTGATGTAGCCATAAGGAGAGTTTGGCGAGAATCACTTTCATGGAAATGGGTTGCCAAGCTTCCAAAAAACTA
Organism: Ictidomys tridecemlineatus; assembly: GCF_052094955.1. Taxonomy (NCBI): domain Eukaryota; kingdom Metazoa; phylum Chordata; class Mammalia; order Rodentia; family Sciuridae; genus Ictidomys; species Ictidomys tridecemlineatus. Next base: position 45,117 of record NW_027523286.1, read on the forward strand.
CGAGTTTCCTGAAATCTCAGCAAACACTTTTTCACCCAAACTTTATGATACTTTCAGGAAATGATCAGTACACCAATCCCACTTGGCTCACCAAATTTGGTTCTTCTAGGTGAAACCGTTCGTTTGCAGTAACCGTTTTCATTTTGAGGTTTCAATTTGTTTTCTCTTATAAAAATACATGTATTTGAAACTCCAAATCAAACATAGTTTGTGCTAGCTCTTTGAAACTTGACACAATAAAGCAGTTTCAAGTTCTGTCTCTATCGTTTGTTTGCTGTTGATGTAGCCCTAAGCAGAGACTGGCGTTAATCACTTTCATGGAAAGGGGTTGCCAAGCTTCGAAAAAACTACGAGTTGCCTGAAATCTCGGCAAACACTTTTTCACCGAATCTTGAGGATACTTTCAGGTAATGATCAGTACACCAATCCCACTTGGCTCACCAAATTTTGTTCTTCTAGGTGAAACCGTTCGTTTGCGGTAACCGTTTTCATTTTGAGTTTTCACTCTGTTTCACTTATACAGATAAATGTATTTGGAACTCTAAATCAAACACGGTTTGTGCTAGCTCTTGGAAACTTGACACAATAAAGCAGTTTCAAGTTCTTTCTCTATGCTTTGTTTGCTGATGATGTAGCCCTAAGCAGAGACTGGCGAGAATCAGTTTTATGGAAAGGTTTGCCAAGCTTCCAAAAAAATACGAGTTGCCTGAAATCTCAGCAAACCCTTTTTCACCCAATCTTGATGATACTTTCAGGTAATGATAAGTACACCAATCCCACTTGGCTCACCAAATTTCGTTCTGCTAGGTGAAACCATTCGTTTGCAGTAACCGTTTTCATTTTGAGGTTCACTCTGTTTTCTCCTATACAGATACATGTATTTGGAACTGTAAATCAAACACGGTTTGTGCTAGCTCTTTGAAACTTGACACAATAAAGCAGTTTCAAGTTCTGTCTCTATGGTTTGTTTGCTGTTGATGTAGCCCTAAGCAGAGACTGGCGAGAATCACTTTCATGGAAAGGGTTGCCAAGCTTCCAAAAAACTACGAGTTGCCTGAAATCTCAGCAAACACTTTTTCACCCAATCTTGATGATACTTTCAGGTAATTATAGGTACACCAATCCCACTTGGCTAACCAAATTTCGTTCTTCTAGGTGAAACACTTCGATTGAAGAAACCGTTTTTATTTTGATGTTTCACTCTGTTTTCTCCTATACGGATACATATATTAGGAACTCTAAATCAAACACGGTTTGTGCTAGCTTTTTGAAACTTAACACAATAAAGCAGGTTCATGTTCTATCAAGATTATTTGTTTGCTGTTTATGTAGCCCTAAGCAGAGACTGGCGAGAACCACTTTCATGGAAAGGGGTTGCCACGCTTCCAAAAAACTATGAGTTGCCAGAAATCTCAGCAAACACTTTTTCACCCAATCTTGATGATACTTTCAGGTAATTATCAGTACACCAATCCCACTTGGCTCACCAAATTTCGTTCTTCTAGGTTAAACCGTTCGTTTGCAGTAACCGTTTTTATTTTGAGGTTTCACTGTGTTTTCTCCTATAAAAATACATGTATTTGGAACTCTAAATCAAACACGGTTTTTGCTAGCTCTTTGAAACTTGACACAATAAAGCAGTTTCAAGGTCTCTCTATATGGATTGTTTGCTGTTGATGTAGCCCTAAGCAGAGTCTTGCGAGAATCACTTTCATGGAAAGGGGTTGCCAAGCTTCCAAAAAACTACGAGTTGCCTGAAATCTCAGCAAACAATTTTTCACCCAATCTTGATGATACTTTCAGGTAATTATCAGTACACAAATCCCAGTTGGCTCACCAAATTTCGTTCTTTTAGGTGAAACCGTTCGTTTGCAGTAACCCCTTTAATTTTGAGGTTTCACTCTGTTTTCTCCTATAGGGATACATGTATTTGGAATTCTAAATAAAACACGGTTTGTGCTAGCTCTTTGAAAGTTGACACAATAAAGCAGTTTCAAGTTCCATCTCTATGGTTTGTTTGCTGTTGATGTAGCCCTAAGCAGAGACTGGCGACAATCACTTTCATGGAAAGGGGTTGCCAAGCTTTCAAAAAACTACGAGTTGCCTGAAATCTCAGGAAACACTTTTTCACCTAATTTTGAGGATACTTTCAGGTAATGATCAGTACACCAATCCCACTTGGCTCACCAAATTTCCTTCTTCTAGGTGAAACCGTTCGTTTGCAGTAACCGTTTTCATTTTTAGGTTTTCACTCTGTTTTCTCTATAGGGATACATGTATTTGGAACACTAAATCAAACACGGTTTGTGCTAGCTCTTTGAAACTTGACACAATAAAGCAGTTTCAAGTTCTTTCTCTATGCTTTGTTTGCTGTTGATGTAGCCCTAAGCAGAGACTGAGGACAATCACTTTCATGGAAAGGTTTGCCAAGCTTTAAAAAAGGACGAGTTGCCTGAAATCTCAGCAAACACTTTTTCACCCAATCTTGATGATACTTTCAGGTAATGATTAGTACACCAAATTCACTTGGCTCACCAAATTTCGTTCTACTAGTTGAATCCATTCGTTTGCAGTAAACATTTTCATTTTGAGGTTTCACTCTTTTTTCTCCTATAGGAATACATGTATTTGGAACTCTAAATCAAACACGGTTTTTGCTAGCTCTTTGAAACTTGACACGATAAAGCAGTTTCAAGTTCCTTCTCTATGCTTTGTTTGCTGTTAATGTAGCCCTAAGAGAGACTGGCAAGAATCACTTTCATGGAAAGGGTTGCCAAGCTTCCAAAAAACTACGAGTTTACTAAAATCTCAGCAAACACTTTTTCACCCAATCTTGATGATACTTTCAGGTAATGATAAGTACACCAATCCCACTTGGCTCACCAAATTTCGTTCTTCTAGGTGAAACCGTTCGTTTTCAGTAACCCTTTTCATTTTGAGATTTCACTCTGTTTTCTCCTATAGGAATACATGTATTTGGAACTATAAATCAAACACGGTTTGTGCTAGCTCTTTGAAACTTGACACAATAATGCAGTTTCACGTTCTATCTCTATGGTTTGTTTTCTGTTGATGTAGCCCTAAGCATAGTCTGGCGAGAATTACTTTCATGGAAAGGGGTTGCCAAGCTTCCAAAAAACTACGAGTTGCCTGAAATCTCAGCAAACAGTTTTTGACCCAATCTTGATGATACTTTCAGGTAATGATCAAGACACCAAAACGACTTGGCTCACCACATTTGATTCTTCTAGGTTAAACCGTTCGTTTGCAGTAACCGTTTTCATTTTTAGGTTTCACTTTGTTTTCTCCTATAGGGATACATGTATTTGGAACTCTAAATCAAACACGATTTGTGCTAGCTCTTTGAAACTTGACACAATAAAGCAGTTTCAAGTTCTATTTCTATGGTTTGTTTGCTGTTGATGTAGCCCTAAGCAGAGACTGGCGAAAATCACTTTCATGGAAAGGGGTTGCCAAGCTTCCAAAAATCTACGAGATTCCTGAAATCTCAGCAAATATTTTTTCACCCAATCTTGATGATACTTTAAGGTAATGATCAGTACACCAATCCCACTAGGCTCACCAAATTTCGTTCTTCTAGGTGAAACCGTTCGTTTGCAGAAACCGTTATTATTTTGAGGTTATACTCTGTTTTCTCCTATACGGACACATGTATTTGGAACTCTAAATCAAACACGGTTTGTGCTAGCTCTTGGAAACTTGACACAATAAAGCAGTTTCTAGTTTTATCTCTATGGTTTGTTTGCTGTTGATGTATCCCTAAGCAGAGACTGGCGAGAATCACTTTCATGGAAAGGGGTTTCCACGCTTCCAAAAAACTACGAGTTTTTTGAAATCTCAGCAAACAATTTTTCACCCAATCTTGATTATACTTTCAGGTAATGATCAGTACACGATTCCCACTAGGCTCACCAAATTTCGATCTTCTAGGTTAAACCGTTCGTTTGCAGTAACCCTTTTCATTTTGAGGTTTCACTCTGTTTTCTCCTATAGGGATACATGTATTTGGAACTCGAAATCAAACACGGTTTGTGCTACCTCTTTGAAACTTGACACAATAAAGCAGTTTCAAGTTCTTTATCGTTTGTTTGCTGCTGATGTAGCCCTAAGCAGAGACTGGCAAGAATCACTTTCATGGAAAGGGGTAGCCAAGATAAAAAAAAACTTTGAGTTGCCTGAAATCTCCAAAACACTTTTTCACCCAATCTTGATGATACTTCTAGGTAATGATCAGTACACCAATCCCACTTGGCTAAACAAATTTTGTTTTTCTAGGTGAAAGCGTTCGTTTGCAGTAAACGTTTTCATTTTGAGGTTTCACTCTGTTTTCTCCTATACAGATACATGTATTTGGAACTCTAAATCAAACACGGTTTGGGCTAGCTCATTGAAACTTGACACAATAAAGCAGTTTCAAGTTCTATCTCTATGGTTTGTTTGCTGTTGATGTACCCCTAAGCAGAGTCTTGGGAGAAGCAGTTTCATGGAAAGGGGTTGCCAAGCTTCCAAAAACTACGATTTGCCTGAAATCTCCGCAAACACTTTTTCACCCAATCTTGATGATACTTTCAGGTAATGATCAGTACACCAATCCAACATGGCTCAACAAATTTTGTTCTTCTAAATGAAACCGTTCGTTTTCGGTAACCATTTTTTATTTTGAGCTTTCACTCTGTTTTCTCCTCTAGGGATACATGTATTTGGAACTCTAAATCAAACACCGTTTGTGCTAGCTCTTTGAAACTTGACACAATAAAGCAGTTTCAAGTTCTGTCTCTATGGTTTGTTTGCTGTTGATGTAGCCCTAAGCAGAGACTGGCAAGAATCACTTTCATGGAAAGGGGTTGCCAAGCTTCCAAAAAACTCCGAGTTGCCTTAAATGTCAGCAAACACTTTTTCACCCAATCTTGAGGATACTTTCAGGTAATGATCAGTACACCAATTTCACTTGGCTCACCAACGTTTCTTCTTCTAGGTGAAACCGATCGTTTGCAGTAACCGTTTTCATTTTGAGGTTTCACTCTTTTTTTTTTCTATACGAAATCATGTATTTGGAACTCTAAATCAAATGCTGTTTGTGCTAGCTCTTTGAAACTTGACACAATAAAGCAGTTTCACGTTCTATCTCTATGGTTTTTGTACTGTTGATATATAGCCCTAAGCACAGACTGGATAAAATCACTTTTATGGAAAGGGTTTGCCAAGCTTCCAAATAACTACGAGTTGCCTGAAATCTCAGCAAACTATTTTTCACCCAATCATGATGATACTTTCAGGTAATGATCAGTACACTATTCCCACTAGGCTCACCAAATTTGGATCTTCTAGGTTTAAACCGTTCGTTTGGAGTAACAGTTTTCATTTTGAGGTTTCACTGTTTTCTCCTATACAGAATAATGTATTTGGAACTCTACATCAAACAAGGTTTGTGCTAGCTCTTTGAAACTTGACAAAATAAAGCAGTTTCAAGTTCTATTTCTATGGTTTGTTTGCTGTTGATGTAGTCCTAAGCAGAGACTTGCGAGAATCTTTTTCATGGAAAGGGGTTGCCAAGCTTCCAAAAAACTACGAGTTGCCTGAAATCTCAGCAAACAATTTTTCGCCCAATCTTGATGATACTTTCAGGTAATGATCAGTAAACCAATCCCACTTGGCTCACCAAATTTCGTTCTTTTAGTTGAAACCGTTCGTTTGCAGTAATCCTTTTCATTTTGAGGTTTCACTCTGTTTTCTCCTATAGGGATACATGTATTTGGAACTCTAAATCAAATACGGTTTGTGCTAGTTCTTTGAAACTTGACAAAATAAAGCAGTTTCAAGTTCTATTTCTATGGTTTGTTTGCTGCTGATGTAGCCCTAAGCAGAGACTGGCAAGAATCACTTTCATGGAAAGGGGTAGCCAAGATAAAAAAAACTTTGAGTTGCCTGAAATCTCCAAAACACTTTTTTCACCCAATCTTGATGATACTTCTAGGTAATGATCAGTACACCAGTCCCACTTGGCTCACCAAATTTCGTTCTTCTAGGTGAAACCGTTCATTTGCAGTAACCGTTTTCATGTTGAGGTTTCACTCAGTTTTCTCCTATACAGATACATGTATTTGGAACTCTAAATCAAAAACGGTTTGTGCTAGCTCTTTGAAACTTGACAAAATAAAGAAGTTTCAAGTTCTATCTCTACGGTTTGTTGCTGTTGATGTAGCCCTAAGTAGAGACTGGCGAAAATCACTTTCATGGAAAAAGGTTGCCAAGCTTTCAAAAAACTACGAGTTGCCTGAAATCTCAGCAAACACTTTTAAACCAATCTTGATGATACTTTCAGGTAATGATCAGTACACCAATCCTACTTGGCTCACCAAATTTAGTTCTTCTAGGTGAAACCGTTCGTTTGCAGTAACCGTTTTCATTTTGAGGTTTCACTCTGTTTTCTAATATATGGATACATGTATTTGGAACCCTAAATCAAACACGGTTTGTGCTAGCTCTTTGAAAGTTGACACAATATAGCATTTTCAAGTTCTATCTCTATGGTTTTTTTGCTGTTGATGTAGCCCTAAGCAGAGACTGGCGAGAATCACTTTCATGGAAAGGGGTTTCCAAGCTTCCAAAAAACTACGAATTTACTGAAATATCAGCAACAATTTTTCACCCAATCTTAATGATACTTTCGAGTAATGATTTGTACACGATTCCCATTAGGCTCACCAAATTTCGGTCTTCTAGGTTTAAACCGTTAGTTTGCAGAAACCGTTTTTATTTTGAGGTTACACTCTGTTTTCTCCTATACGGATACATGTATTTGGAACTCTAAATCAAACACGGTTTGTGCTAGCTCTTTGAAAGTTGACACAAGAAAGCATTTTTAAGTTCTATCTCTATGGTTTGTTTGCTGTTGATGTAGCACTAAGCAGAGCATGGCGAGAATCACTTTCATGGAAAGGGGTTGCCAAGCTTCCAAAAAACTACGAGTTGCCTGAAATCTCAGCAAACATTTTTTCACCCAATCTTGATGATTCTTTCAGGTAATGATCAGTACACCAAAACGACTTGGCTCACCAAATTTGATTCTTCTAGGTTAAACCGTTCGTTTGCAGTAACCGTTTTCATTTTTAGGTTTCACTTTGTTTTCTCCTATAGGGATACATGTGTTTGGAACTCTAAATCAAACACGATTTGTGCTAGCTCTTTGAACCGTGACACAATAAAGCAGTTTCAAGTTCTATTTCTATGGTTTGTTTGCTGTTGATGTAGCCCTAAGCAGAGACTGGCGAAAATCACTTTCATGGAAAGGGGTTGCCAACCTTCCAAAAATCTACGAGATTCCTGAAATCTCAGCAAATATTTTTTCACCCAATCTTGATGATTCTTCCAGGTAATGATCAGTACACCAAAACCACTTGGCTCACCAAATTTCGTTTCTTCTAGGTTAAACCGTACGTTTGCAGTAACCGTTTTCCATTTTTAGGTTTCATTTTGTTTTCTCCTATAGGGATACATGTATTTGGAACTCTAAATCAAACACGATTTGTGATAGCTCTTTGAAACGTGACACAATAAAGCAGTTTCAAGTTCTATC
>NW_027523287.1:0-52688 GCF_052094955.1 Ictidomys tridecemlineatus
TCTCTGCTTAGGGCTACATCAACAGCAAACAAACCATAGAGATAGAACGTGAAACTGCTTTATTGTGTCAAGTTTCAAAGAGCTAGCACAAACCGTGTTTGATTTAGAGTTCCAAATACATGCATCCCTATAGGAGAAAACAAAGTGAAACCTGAAAATGAAACCGGTTACTGCCAACGAACGGTTTCACCTAGAAGAACGAAATTTGGCGAGCCAAGTGGGATTGGTGTACTGATCATTACCTGAAAGTTTCATCAAGATTGGGTGAAAAAGTGTGTGCTGAGATTTCAGGCAACTCGTAGTTTTTTGGAAGCTTGGCAGGCCCTTTCCATGAAAGTGATTCTCGCCAGTCTCTGCTTAGGGCTACATCAACAGCAAACAAACCATAGAGATAGAACTTGAAACTGCTTTATGGTGTCAAGTTTCAAAGAGCTAGCACAAACCGTGTTTGATTTAGAGTTCCAAATACATGTATCCCTATAGGAGAAAACAGAGTGAAACCTCAAAATGAAACCGGTTACTGCCAAGGAACGGTTTCACCTAGAAGAACGAAATTTGGCGAGCCAAGTGGGATTGGTGTACTGATCATTACATGAAAGTTTCATCAAGATTGGGTGAAAAAGTGTGTGCTGAGATTTCAGGAAACTCGTCGTTTTTGGAAAGCTTGGCAGGCCCTTTCCATGAAAGTGATTCTCGCCAGTCTCTGCTTAGGGCTACATGAACAGCAAACAAACCATAGAGATAGAACTTGAAACTGCTTTATTGTGTCAAGTTTCAAAGAGCTAGCACAAACCGTGTTTGATTTAGAGTTTCAAATACATGTATCCCTACAGGAGAAAATAGTTGTGAAACCTCAAAATGAAACCTGTTACTGCCAACGAACGGTTTCACCTAAAAGAACGAAATTTGGCGAGCCAAGTGGGATTGGTGTACTGATCATTACCTGAAAATTTCATCAAGATTGGGTGAAAAAGTGTGCGCTGAGATTTCAGGCAACTCGTAGTTTTTTGGAAGCTTGGCATGCCCTTTCCATGAAAGTGATTCTCGCCAGTCTCTGCTTAGGGCTACATCAACAGCAAACAAACCATAGAGATAGAACTTGAAACTGCTTTATTGTGTCAAGTTTCAAAGAGCTACCACAAACCGTGTTTGATTTAGAGTTCCAAATACATGCATCCCTATAGGAGAAAACAGAGTGAAACCTGAAAATGAAACCGGTTACTGCCATCGAATGGTTTCACCTAGAAGAACGAAATTTGGCAAGCCAAGTGGGATTGGTGTACTGATCATTACCTGAAAGTTTCATCAAGATTGGGTGAAAAAGTGTGTGCTGAGATTTCAGGCAACTCGTAGTTTTTTGGAAGCTTGGCAGGCCCTTTCCATGAAAGTGATTCTCGCCAGTCTCTGCTTAGGGCTACATCAACAGTAAACAAACCATAGAGATAGAACTTGAAACTGCTTTATGGTGTCAAGTTTCAAAGAGCTAGCACAAACCGTGTTTGATTTAGAGTTCCAAATACATGCATCCCTATAGGAGAAAACAGAGTGAAACCTCAAAATGAAACCGGTTACTGCCAACGAACGGTTTCACCTAGAAGAACGAAATTTGGCGAGCCAAGTGGGATTGGTGTACTGATCATTACCTGAAAGTTTCATCAAGATTGGGTGAAAAAGTGTGTGCTGAGATTTCAGGCAACTCGTAGTTTTTTGGAAGCTTGGCAGGCCCTTTCCATGAAAGTGATTCTCGCCACTCTCTGCTTAGGGCTACATCAACAGCAAACAAACCATAGAGATAGAACTTGAAACTGCTTTATGGTGTCAAGTTTCAAAGAGCTAGCACAAACCGTGTTTGATTTAGAGTTCCAAATACATGTATCCCTATAGGAGAAAACAGAGTGAAACCTGAAAATGAAACCGGTTACTGCCAACGAACGGTTTCACCGAGAAGAACGAAATTTGGCGAGCCAACTGGGATTGGTGTACTGATCATTACCTGAAAATTTCATCAAGATTGGGTGAAAAAGTGTGTGCTGAGATTTCAGGCAACTCGTAGTTTTTTGGAAGCTTGGCAGGCCCTTTCCATGAAAGTGATTCTCGCCAGTCTCTGCTTAGGGCTACATCAACAGCAAACAAACCATAGAGATAGAACTTGAAACTGCTTTATGGTGTCAAGTTTCAAAGAGCTAGCACAAACCGTGTTTGATTTAGAGTTCCAAATACATGTATCCCTATAGGAGAAAACAGAGTGAAACCTCAAAATGAAACCGGTTACTGCCAACGAACGGTTTCACCTAGAAGAACGAAATTTGGCGAGCCAAGTGGGATTGGTGTACTGATCATTACCTGAAAGTTTCATCAAGATTGGGTGAAAAAGTGTGTGCTGAGATTTCAGGCAACTCGTAGTTTTTTGGAAGCTTGGCAGGCCCTTTCCATGAAAGTGATTCTCGCCAGTCTCTGCTTAGGGCTACATCAACAGCAAACAAACCATAGAGATAGAACTTGAAACTGCTTTATGGTGTCAAGTTTCAAAGAGCTAGCACAAACCGTTTTTGATTTAGAGTTCCAAATACATGTATCCCTATAGGAGAAAACAGAGTGAAACCTCAAAATGAAACCGGTTACTGCCAACGAACGGTTTCACCTAGAAGAACAAAATTTGGCGAGCCAAGTGGGATTGGTGTACTGATCATTACCTGAAAATTTCATCAAGATTGGGTGAAAAAGTGTGTGCTGAGATTTCAGGCAACTCGTAGTTTTTTGGAAGCTTGGCAGGCCCTTTCCATGAAAGTGATTCTCGCCAGTCTCTGCTTCGGGCTACATCAACAGCAAACAAACCATAGAGATAGAACTTGAAACTCTTTTATGGTGTCAAGTTTCAAAGAGCTAGCACAAACCGAGTTTGATTTAGAGTTCCAAATACATGTATCCCTATAGGAGAAAACAGAGTGAAACCTCAAAATGAAACCGGTTACTGCCATCGAATGGTTTCACCTAGAAGAACGAAATTTGGCAAGCCAAATGGGATTGGTGTACTGATCATTACCTGAAAGTTTCATCAAGATTGGGTTAAAAAGTGTGTGCTGAGATTTCAGGCAACTCGTAGTTTTTTGGAAGCTTGGCAGGCACTTTCCATGAAAGTGATTCTTGCCAGTCTCTGCTTAGGGCTACATCAACAGCAAACAAACCATAGAGATAGAACTTGAAACTGCTTTATTGTGTCAATTTTCAAAGAGCTAGCACAAACCTTGTTTGATTTAGAGTTCCAAATACATGCATCCCTATAGGAGAAAACAGAGTGAATCCTCAAAATGAAACCGGTTACTGCCAACGAACGGTTTCACCTAGAAGAACGAAATTTGGCGAGCCAAGTGGGATTGGTGTACTGATCATTACCTGAAAGTTTCATCAAGATTGGGTGAAAAAGTGTGTGCTGAGATTTCAGGCAACTCGTAGTTTTTTGGAAGCTTGGCAGGCCCTTTCCATGAAAGTGATTCTCGCCAGTCTCTGCTTAGGGCTACATCAACAGCAAACAAACCATAGAGATAGAACTTGAAACTGCTTTATGGTGTCAAGTTTCAAAGAGCTAGCACAAACCGTGTTTGATTTAGAGTTCCAAATACATGTATCCCTATAGGAGAAAACAGAGTGAAACCTGAAAATGAAACCGGTTACTGCCAACGAACGATTTCACCTAGAAGAACGAAATTTGGCGAGCCAACTGGGATTGGTGTACTGATCATTACCTGAAAATGTCATCAAGATTGGGTGAAAAAGTGTGTGCTGAGATTTCAGGCAACTCGTAGTTTTTTGAAGCTTGGCAGGCCCTTTCCATGAAAGTGATTCTCGCCAGTCTCTGCTTCGGGCTACATCAACAGCAAACAAACCATAGAGATAGAACTTGAAACTGTTTTATGGTGTCAAGTTTCAAAGAGCTAGCACAAACCGTGTTTGATTTAGAGTTCCAAATACATGTATCCCTATAGGAGAAAACAGAGTGAAACCTCAAAATGAAACCGGTTACTGCCAACGAACGGTTTCACCTAGAAGAACGAAATTTGGCGAGCCAAGTGGGATTGGTGTACTGATCATTACCTGAAAGTTTCATCAAGATTGGGTGAAAAAGTGTGTGCTGAGATTTCAGGCAACTCGTAGTTTTTTGGAAGCTTGGCAGGCCCTTTCCATGAAAGTGATTCTCGCCAGTCTCTGCTTTGGGCTACATCAACAGCAAACAAACCATAGAGATAGAACTTGAAACTCTTTTATGGTGTCAAGTTTCAAAGAGCTAGCACAAACCGTGTTTGATTTAGAGTTCCAAATACATGTATCCCTATAGGAGAAAACAGAGTGAAACCTCAAAATGAAACCGGTTACTGCCAACGAATGGTTTCACCTAGAAGAACGAAATTTGGCGAGCCAAGTGGGATTGGTGTACTGATCATTACCTGAAAGTTTCATCAAGATTGGGTGAAAAAGTGTGTGCTGAGATTTCAGGCAACTCGTAGTTTTTTGGAAGCTTGGCAGGCCCTTTCCATGAAAGTGATTCTCGCCAGTCTCTGCTTCGGGCTACATCAACAGCAAACAAACCATAGAGATAGAACTTGAAACTCTTTTATGGTGTCAAGTTTCAAAGAGCTAGCACAAACCGTGTTTGATTTAGAGTTCCAAATACATGTATCCCTATAGGAGAAAACAGAGTGAAACCTCAAAATGAAACCGGTTACTGCCATCGAATGGTTTCACCTAGAAGAACGAAATTTGGCGAGCCAAGTGGGATTGGTGTACTGATCATTACCTGAAAGTTTCATCAAGATTGGGTGAAAAAGTGTGTGCTGAGATTTCAGGCAACTCGTAGTTTTTTGGAAGCTTGGCAGGCACTTTCCATGAAAGTGATTCTTGCCAGTCTCTGCTTAGGGCTACATCAACAGCAAACAAACCATAGAGATAGAACTTGAAACTGCTTTATTGTGTCAATTTTCAAAGAGCTAGCACAAACCTTGTTTGATTTAGAGTTCCAAATACATGCATCCCTATAGGAGAAAACAGAGTGAAACCTCAAAATGAAACCGGTTACTGCCAACGAACGGTTTCACATAGAAGAACGAAATTTGGCGAGCCAAGTGGGATTGGTGTACTGATCATTACCTGAAAGTTTCATCAAGATTGGGTGAAAAAGTGTGTGCTGAGATTTCAGGCAACTCGTAGTTTTTTGGAAGCTTGGCAGGCCCTTTCCATGAAAGTGATTCTCGCCAGTCTCTGCTTAGGGCTACATCAACAGCAAACAAACCATAGAGATAGAACTTGAAACTGCTTTATGGTGTCAAGTTTCAAAGAGCTAGCACAAACCGTGTTTGATTTAGAGTTCCAAATACATGTATCCCTATAGGAGAAAACAGAGTGAAACCTCAAAATGAAACCGGTTACTGCCAACGAACAATTTCACCTAGAAGAACGAAATTTGGCGAGCCAACTGGGATTGGTGTACTGATCATTACCTGAAAATGTCATCAAGATTGGGTGAAAAAGTGTGTGCTGAGATTTCAGGCAACTCGTAGTTTTTTGGAAGCTTGGCAGGCCCTTTCCATGAAAGTGATTCTCGCCAGTCTCTGCTTCGGGCTACATCAACAGCAAACAAACCATAGAGATAGAACTTGAAACTGTTTTATGGTGTCAAGTTTCAAAGAGCTAGCACAAACCGTGTTTGATTTAGAGTTCCAAATACATGTATCCCTATAGGAGAAAACAGAGTGAAACCTCAAAATGAAACCGGTTACTGCCAACGAATGGTTTCACCTAGAAGAACGAAATTTGGCGAGCCAAGTGGGATTGGTGTACTGATCATTACCTGAAAGTTTCATCAAGATTGGGTGAAAAAGTGTGTGCTGAGATTTCAGGCAATTCGTAGTTTTTTGGAAGCTTGGCAGGCCCTTTCCATGAAAGTGATTCTCGCCAGTCTCTGCTTAGGGCTACATCAACAGCAAACAAACCATAGAGATAGAACTTGAAACTGCTTTATCGTGTCAAGTTTCAAAGAGCTAGCACAAACCGTGTTTGATTTAGAGTTCCAAATACATGTATCCCTATAGGAGAAAACAGAGTGAAACCTCAAAATGAAACCGGTTACTGCCAACGAATGGTTTCACCTAGAAGAACGAAATTTGGCGAGCCAAGTGGGATTGGTGTACTGATCATTACCTGAAAGTTTCATCAAGATTGGGTGAAAAAGTGTGTGCTGAGATTTCAGGCAATTCGTAGTTTTTTGGAAGCTTGGCAGGCCCTTTCCATGAAAGTGATTCTCGCCAGTCTCTGCTTAGGGCTACATCAACAGCAAACAAACCATAGAGATAGAACTTGAAACTGCTTTATCGTGTCAAGTTTCAAAGAGCTAGCACAAACCGTGTTTGATTTAGAGTTCCAAATACATGTATCCCTACAGGAGAAAACAGAGTGAAACCTCAAAATGAAACCGGTTACTGCCAACGAACGGTTTCACCTAGAAGAACGAAATTTGGCGAGCCAAGTGGGATTGGTGTACTGATCATTTCCTGAATGTTTCATCAAGATTGGGTGAAAAAGTGTGTGCTGAGATTTCAGGCAACTCGTAGTTTTTTGGAAGCTTGGCAGGTCCTTTCCATGAAAGTGATTCTCGCCAGTCTCTGCTTAGGGCTACATCAACAGCAAACAAACCATAGAGATAGAACTTGAAACTGCTTTATGGTGTCAAGTTTCAAAGAGCTAGCACAAACCGTGTTTGATTTAGAGTTCCAAATACATGTATCCCTATAGGAGAAAACAGAGTGAAACCTCAAAATGAAACCGGTTACTGCCAACGAACGGTTTCACCTAGAAGAATGAAATTTGGCGAGCCAAGTGGGATTGGTGTACTGATCATTACCTGAAAGTTTCATCAAGATTGGGTGAAAAAGTGTGTGCTGAGATTTCAGGCAATTCGTAGTTTTTTGGAAGCTTGGCAGGCCCTTTCCATGAAAGTGATTCTCGCCAGTCTCTGCTTAGGGCTACATCAACAGCAAACAAACAATAGAGATAGAACTTGAAACTGCTTTATGGTGTCAAGTTTCAAAGAGCTAGCACAAACCTTGTTTGATTTAGAGTTCCAAATACATGTATCCCTATAGGAGAAAACAGAGTGAAACCTCAAAATGAAACCGGTTACTGCCAACGAACGGTTTTACCTATAAGAACGAAATTTGGCGAGCCAAGTGGGATTGGTGTACTGATCATTACCTGAAAATTTCATCAAGATTGGGTGAAGAAGTGTGTGCTGAGATTTCAGGCAACTCGTAGTTTTTTGGAAGCTTGGAGGCCCTTTCCATGAAAGTGATTCTCGCCAGTCTCTGCTTCGGGCTACATCAACAGCAAACAAACCATAGAGATAGAACTTGAAACTGTTTTATGGTGTCAAGTTTCAAAGAGCTAGCAAAAACCATCTTTGATTTAGAGTTCCAAATACATGTATCCCTATAGGAGAAAACAGAGTGAAACCTCAAATGAAACCGGTTACTGCCAACGAACGGTGTCACCTAGAAGAACGAAATTTGGCGAGCCAAGTGGGATTGGTGTACTGATCATTACCTGAAAGTTTCATCAAGATTGGGTCAAAAGGTGTGTGCTGAGATTTCAGGCAACTCGTAGTTTTTTGGAAGCTTGGCAGGCCCTTTCCATGAAAGTGATTCTCGCCAGTCTCTGCTTAGGGCTACATCAACAGCAAACAAACCATAGAGATAGAACTTGAAACTGCTTTATGGTGTCAAGTTTCAAAGAGCTAGCACAAACCGTGTTTGATTTAGAGTTCCAAATACATGTATCCCTATAGGAGAAAACAGAGTGAAACCTCAAAATGAAACCGGTTACTGCCAACGAACGGTTTCACCTAAAAGAACGAAATTTGGCAAGCCAAGTGGGATTGGTGTACTGATCATTACCTGAAAGTTTCATCAAGATTGAGTGAAAAAGTGTGTGCTGAGATTTCAGGCAATTCGTAGTTTTTTGGAAGCTTGGCAGGCCCTTTCCATGAAAGTGATTCTCGCCAGTCTCTGCTTAGGGCTACATCAACAGAAAACAAACCATAGAGATAGAACTTGAAACTGCTTTATGGTGTCAAGTTTCAAAGAGCTAGCACAAACCGTGTTTGATTTAGAGTTCCAAATACATGTATCCCTATAGGAGAAAACAGAGTGAAACCTCAAAATGAAACCGGTTACTGCCAACGAACGGTTTCACCTAGAAGAACGAAATTTGGCGAGCCAAGTGGGATTGGTGTACTGATCATTACCTGAAAGTTTCATCAAGATTGGGTGAAAAAGTGTGTGCTGAGATTTCAGGCAACTCGTAGTTTTTTGGAAGCTTGGCAGCCCCTTTCCATGAAAGTGATTCTCGCCAGTCTCTGCTAAGGACTACATCAACAGCAAACAAACCATAGAGATAGAACTTGAAAGTGCTTTATTGTGTCAAGTTTCAAAGAGCTAGCACAAACCGTGTTTGATTTAGAGTTCCAAATACATGTATCCTTATAGGAGAAAACAGAGTGAAACCTCAAAATGAAACCGGTTACTGCCAACGAACGGTTTTACCTAGAAGAACGAAATTTGGCGAGCCAACTGGGATTGGTGTACTGATCATTACCTGAAAGTTTCATCAAGATTGGGTGAAAAAGTGTGTGCTGAGATTTCAGGCAACTCGTAGTTTTTTGGAAGCTTGGCAGGCCCTTTCCATGAAAGTGATTCTCGCCAGTCTCTGCTTAGGGCTACATCAACAGCAAACAAACCATAGAGATAGAACTTGAAACTGCTTTATTGTGTCAAGTTTCAAAGAGCTAGCACAAACCGTGCTTGATTTAGAGTTCCAAATACATGTATCCCTATAGGAGAAAACAGAGTGAAACCTCAAATAGAAACCTGTTACTGCCAACAAACGGTTTCACCTAGAAGAACGAAATGTGGCGAGCTAACTGGGATTGGTGTACTGATGATTACCTGAAAGTTTCATCAAGATTGGGTGAAAAAGTGTGTGCTGAGATTTCAGGAAACTCGTAGTTTTTTGGAAGCTTGGCAGGCCCTTTCCATGAAAGTGATTCTCGCCAGTCTCTGTATAGGGCTACATCAACAGCAAACAAACCATAGAGATAGAACTTGAAACTGCTTTATGGTGTCAAGTTTCAAAGAGCTAGCACAAACCGTGTTTGATTTAGAGTTCCAAATACATGTATCCCTATAGAAGAAAACAGAGTGAAACCTCAAAATGAAACTGGTTACTGCCAACGAACGGTTTCACCTAGAAGAACGAAATTTGGCGAGCCAAGTGGGATTGGTGTACTGATCATTACCTGAAAGTTTCATCAAGATTGGGTGAAAAAGTGTGTGCTGAGATTTCAGGCAACTCGTAGTTTTTTGGAAGCTTGGCAGGCCCTTTCCATGAAAGTGATTCTCGCCAGTCTCTGCTTAGGGCTACATCAACAGCAAACAAACCATAGAGATAGAACTTGAAACTGCTTTATGGTGTCAAGTTTCAAAGGGCTAGCACAAACCGTGTTTGATTTAGAGTTCCAAATACATGTATCCCTGTAGGAGAAAACAGAGTGAAACCTCAAAATGAAACCGGTTACTGCCAACGAACGGTTTCACCTAGAAGAACGAAATTTGGCGAGCCAAGTGGGATTGGTGTACTGATCATTACCTGAAAGTTTCATCAAGATTGGGTGAAAAGGTGTGTGCTGAGATTTCTGGAAACTCGTAGTTTTTTGGAAGCTTGTCAGGCCCTTTCCATGAAAGTGATTCTCGCTAGTCTCTGTTTAGGGCTACATCAACAGCAAAGAAACCATAGAGATAGAACTTGAAACTGCTTTATGGTGTCAAGTTTCAAAGAGCTAGCACAAACCGTGTTTGATTTAGAGTTCCAAATACATGTATCCCTATAGGAGAAAACAGAGTGAAACCTCAAAATGAAACCGGTTACTGCCAACGAACGGTTTCACCTAGAAGAACGAAATTTGGCCAGCCAAGTGGGATTGGTGTACTGATCATTACCTGAAAGTTTCATCAAGATTGGGTGAAAAAGTGTGTGCTGAGATTTCAGGCAACTCGTAGTTGTTTGGAAGCTTGGCAGGCCCTTTCCATGAAAGGGATTCTCGCCAGTCTCTGCTTAGGGCTACATCAACAGCAAACAAACCATAGAGATAGAACTTGAAACGGCTTTATTGTGTCAAGTTTCAAAGAGCTAGCACAAACCGTGTTTGATTTAGAGTTCCAAATACATGTATCCCTATAGGAGAAAACAGAGTGAAACCTCAAAATGAAACCGGTTACTGCCAACGAACGGTTTCACCTAGAAGAACGAAATTTGGCGTCCAAGTGGGATTGGTGTACTGACCACACCTGAAAGTTTCATCAAGATTGGGTGAAAAAGTGTGTGCTGAGATTTCAGGCAACTCGTAGTTTTTTGGAAGCTTGGCAGGCCCTTTCCATGAAAGTGATTCTCGCCAGTCTCTGCTTAGGGCTACATCAACAGCAAACAAACCATAGAGATAGAACTTGAAACTGCTTTATTGTGTCAAGTTTCAAAGAGCTAGCACAAACCGTGCTTGATTTAGAGTTCCAAATACATGTATCCCTATAGGAGAAAACAGAGTGAAACCTCAAAATGAAACCGGTTACTGCCAACAAACGGTTCACCTAGAAGAACGAAATGTGGCGAGCCAAGTGGGATTGGTGTACTGATCATTACCTGAAAGTTTCATCAAGATTGGGTGAAAAGTGTGTGCTGAGATTTCAGGCAACTCGTAGTTTTTTGGAAGCTTGGCAGGCCCTTTCCATGAAAGTGATTCTCGCCAGTCTCTGCTTAGGGCTACATCAACAGCAAAGAAACCATAGAGATAGAACTTGAAACTGCTTTATGGTGTCAAGTTTCAAAGAGCTAGCACAAACCGTGTTTGATTTAGAGTTCCAAATACATGTATCCCTATAGGACAAAACAGAGTGAAACCTCAAAATGAAACCGGTTACTGCCAACGAACGGTTTCACCTAGAAGAACGAAATTTGGCGATCCAAGTGGGATTGGTGTACTGACCATTACCTGAAAGTTTCATCAAGATTGGGTGAAAAAGTGTGTGCTGAGATTTTAGGCAACTCGTAGTTTTTTGGAAGCTTGGCAGGCCCTTTCCATGAAAGTGATTCTTGCCAGTCTCTGCTTAGGGCTACATCAACAGCAAACAAACCATAGAGATAGAACTTGAAACTGCTTTATGGTGTCAAGTTTCAAAGAGCTAGCACAAACCGTGTTTGATTTAGAGTTCCAAATACATGTATCCCTATAGGAGAAAACAGAGTGAAACCTCAAAATGAAACCGGTTACTGCCAACGAACGGTTTCACCTAGAAGAACGAAATTTTGCGAGCCAAGTGGGATTGGTGTACTGATCATTACCTGAAAGTTTCATCAAGATTGGGTGAAAAAGTGTGTGCTGAGATTTCAGGCAACTCGTAGTTTTTTGGAAGCTTGGCAGGCCCTTTCCATGAAAGTGATTCTCGCCAGTCTCTGCTTAGGGCTACATCAACAGCAAACAAACCATAGAGATAGAACTTGAAACTGCTTTATTGTGTCAAGTTTCAAAGAGCTAGCACAAACCGTGTTTGATTTAGAGTTCCAAATACATGTATCCCTATAGGAGAAAACAGAGTGAAACCTCAAAATGAAACCGGTTACTGCCAACGAACGGTTTCACCTAGAAGAACGAAATTTGGCGAGCCAAGTGGGATTGGTGTACTGATCATTACCTGAAAGTTTCATCAAGATTGGGTGAAAAAGTGTGTGCTGAGATTTCAGGCAACTCGTAGTTTTTTGGAAGCTTGGCAGGCCCTTTAGATGAAAGTGATTCTCTCCAGTCTCTGCTTAGGGCTACATGAACAGCAAACAAACCATAGAGATAGAACTTGAAACTGCTTTATGGTGTCAAATTTCAAAGAGCTAGCACAAACCGTGTTTGATTTAGAGTTCCAAATACATGTATCCCTATAGGAGAAAACAGAGTGAAACCTCAAAATGAAACCGGTTACTGCCAACGAACTGTTTCGCCTAGAAGAACGAAATTGGGCGAGCCAAGTGGGATTGGTGTACTGATCATTACCTGAAAGTTTCATCAAGATTGGGTGAAAAAGTGTGTGCTGAGATTTCAGGCAACTCGTAGTTTTTTGGAAGCTTGGCAGGCCCTTTCCATGAAAGTGATTCTCGCCAGTCTCTGCTTAGGGCTACATCAACAGCAAACAAACCATAGAGATAGAACTTGAAACTGATTTATGGTGTCAAGTTTCAAAGAGCTAGCACAAACCGTGTTTGATTTAGAGTTCCAAATGCATGTATCCCTATAGGAGAAAACAGAGTGAAACCTCAAAATGAAACCGGTTACTGCCAACGAATGGTTTCACCTAGAAGAACGAAATTTGGCGAGCCAAGTGGGATTGGTGTACTGATCATTACCTGAAAGTTTCATCAAGATTGGGTGAAAAAGTGTGTGCTGAGATTTCAGGCAACTGGTAGTTTTTTGGAAGCTTGCCAGTCCCTTTCCATGAAAGTGATTTTCGCCAGTCTCTGCTTAGGGCTACATCAACAGCAAACAAACCATAGAGATAGAACTTGAAACTGCTTTATGGTGTCAAGTTTCAAAGAGCTAGCACAAACCGTGTTTGATTTAGAGTTCGAAATACATGTATCCCTATAGGAGAAAACAGAGTGAAACCTCAAAATGAAACCGGTTACTGCCAACGAACGGTTTCACCTAGAAGAACGAAATTTGGCGAGCCAAGTGGGATTGGTGTACTGATCATTACCTGAAAGTTTCATCAAGATTGGGTGAAAAAGTGTGTGCTGAGATTTAAGGCAACTCGTAGTTTTTTGGAAGCTTGGCAGGCCCTTTCCATGAAAGTGATTCTCGCCAGTCTCTGCTTAGGGCTACATCAACAGCAAACAAACCATAGAGATAGAACTTGAAACTGCTTTATGGTGTCAAGTTTCAAAGAGCTAGCACAAACCGTGTTTGATTTAGAGTTCCAAATGCATGTATCACTATAGGAGAAAACAGAGTGAAACCTCAAAATGAAACCGGTTACTGCCAACGAATGGTTTCACCTAGAAGAACGAAATTTGGCGAGCCAAGTGGGATTGGTGTACTGATCATTACCTGAAAGTTTCATCAAGATTGGGTGAAAAAGTGTGTGCTGAGATTTCAGGCAACTCGTAGTTTTTTGGAAGCTTGGCAGGCCCTTTCCATGAAAGTGATTCTCGCCAGTCTCTGCTTAGGGCTACATCAACAGCAAAAAAACCATAGAGATAGAAATTGAAACTGCTTTATGGTGTCAAGTTTCAAAGAGCTAGCACAAACCGTGTTTGATTTAGAGTTCCAAATACATGTATCCCTATAGGAGAAAACAGAGTGAAACCTCAAAATGAAACCGGTTACTGCCAACGAACGGTTTCACCTAGAAGAACGAAATTTGGCGAGCCAAGTGGGATTGGTGTACTGATCATTACCTGAAAGTTTCATCAAGATTGGGTGAAAAAGTGTGTGCTGAGATTTCAGGCAACTCGTAGTTTTTTGGAAGCTTGGCAGGCCCTTTCCATGAAAGTGATTCTCACCAGTCTCTGCTTAGGGCTACATCAACAGCAAACAAACCATAGAGATAGAACTTGAAACTGCTTTATGGTGTCAAGTTTCAAAGAGCTAGCACAAACCGTGCTTGATTTAGAGTTCCAAATACATGTATCCCTATAGGAGAAAACAGAGTGAAACCTCAAAATGAAACCGGTTACTGCCAACAAACGGTTTCACCTAGAAGAACGAAATGTGGCGAGCCAAGTGGGATTGGTGTACTGATCATTACCTGAAAGTTTCATCAAGATTGGGTGAAAAAGTGTGTGCTGAGATTTCAGGCAACTCGTAGTTTTTTGGAAGCTTGGCAGGCCCTTTCCATGAAAGTGATTCTCGCCAGTCTCTGCTTAGGGCTACATCAACAGCAAACAAACCATAGAGATAGAACTTGAAACTGCTTTATGGTGTCAAGTTTCAAAGAGCTAGCACAAACCGTGTTTGATTTAGAGTTCCAAATACATGTATCCCTATAGGAGAAAACAGAGTGAAACCTCAAAATGAAACCGGTTACTGCCAACGAACGGTTTCACCTAGAAGAACGAAATTTGGCGAGCCAAGTGGGATTGGTGTACTGATCATTACCTGAAAGTTTCATCAAGATTGGGTGAAAAAGTGTGTGCTGAGATTTCAGGCAACTCGTACTTTTTTGGAAGCTTGGCAGGCCCTTTCCATGAAAGTGATTCTCGCCAGTCTCTGCTTAGGGCTACATCAACAGCAAACAAACCATAGAGATAGAACTTGAAACTGCTTTATTGTGTGAAGTTTGAAAGAGCTAGCACAAACCGTGTTTGATTTAGAGTTCCAAATACATGTATCCCTATAGGAGAAAACAGAGTGAAACCTCAAAATGAAACCGGTTACTGCCAACGAACGGTTTCACCTAGAAGAACGAAATTTGGCGATCCAAGTGGGATTGGTGTACTGACCATTACCTGAAAGTTTCATCAAGATTGGGTGAAAAAGTGTGTGCTGAGATTTCAGGCAACTCGTAGTTTTTTGGAAGCTTGGCAGGCCCTTTCCATGAAAGTGATTCTCGCCAGTCTCTGCTTAGGGCTACATCAACAGCAAACAAACCATAGAGATAGAACTTGAAACTGCTTTATGGTGTCAAGTTTCAAAGAGCTAGCACAAACCGTGTTTGATTTAGAGTTCCAAATACATGTATCCCTATAGGAGAAAACAGAGTGAAACCTCAAAATGAAACCGGTTACTGCCAACGAACGGTTTCACCTAGAAGAACGAAATTTGGCGAGCCAAGTGGGATTGGTGTACTGATCATTACCTGAAAGTTTCATCAAGATTGGGTGAAAAAGTGTGTGCTGAGATTTCAGGCAACTCGTAGTTTTTTGGAAGCTTGGCAGGCCCTTTCCATGAAAGTGATTCTCGCCAGTCTCTGCTTAGGGCTACATCAACAGCAAACAAACCATAGAGATAGAACTTGAAACTGCTTTATTGTGTCAAGTTTCAAAGAGCTAGCACTAACCGTGTTTGATTTAGAGTTCCAAATACATGTATCCCTATAGGAGAAAACAGAGTGAAACCTCAAAATGAAACCGGTTACTGCCAACGAACGGTTTCACCTAGAAGAACGAAATTTGGCGAGCCAAGTGGGATTGGTGTACTGATCATTACCTGAAAGTTTCATCAACATTGGGTGAAAAAGTGTGTGCTGAGATTTCAGGGAACTCGTAGTTTTTTGGAAGCTTGGCAGGCCCTTTCCATGAAAGTGATTCTCTCCAGTCTCTGCTTAGGGCTACATGAACAGCAAACAAACCATAGAGATAGAACTTGAAACTGCTTTATGGTGTCAAATTTCAAAGAGCTAGCACAAACCGTGTTTGATTTAGAGTTCCAAATACATGTATCCCTATAGGAGAAAACAGAGTGAAACCTCAAAATGAAACCGGTTACTGCCAACGAACGGTTTCACCTAGAAGAACGAAATTTGGCGAGCCAAGTGGGATTGGTGTACTGATCATTACCTGAAAGTTTCATCAAGATTGGGTGAAAAAGTGTGTGCTGAGATTTCAGGCAACTCCTAGTTTTTTGGAAGCTTGGCAGGCCCTTTCCATGAAAGGGATTCTCGCCAGTCTCTGCTTAGGGCTACATCAACAGCAAACAAACCATAGAGATAGAACTTGAAACTACTTTATGGTGTCAAGTTTCAAAGAGCTAGCACAAACCGTGTTTGATTTAGAGTTCCAAATGCATGTATCCCTATAGGAGAAAACAGAGTGAAACCTCAAAATGAAACCGGTTACTGCCAACGAATGGTTTCACCTAGAAGAACGAAATTTGGCGAGCCAAGTGGGATTGGTGTACTGATCATTACCTGAAAGTTTCATCAAGATTGGGTGAAAAAGTGTGTGCTGAGATTTCAGGCAACTCGTAGTTTTTTGGAAGCTTGGCAGGCCCTTTCCATGAAAGTGATTCTCGCCAGTCTCTGCTTAGGGCTACATCAACAGCAAAAAAACCATAGAGATAGAAATTGAAACTGCTTTATGGTGTCAAGTTTCAAAGAGCTAGCACAAACCGTGTTTGATTTAGAGTTCCAAATACATGTATCCCTATAGGAGAAAACAGAGTGAAACCTCAAAATGAAACCGGTTACTGCCAACGAACGGTTTCACCTAGAAGAACGAAATTTGGCGAGCCAAGTGGGATTGGTGTACTGATCATTACCTGAAAGTTTCATCAAGATTGGGTGAAAAAGTGTGTGCTGAGATTTCAGGCAACTCGTAGTTTTTTGGAAGCTTGGCAGGCCCTTTCCATGAAAGTGATTCTCACCAGTCTCTGCTTAGGGCTACATCAACAGCAAACAAACCATAGAGATAGAACTTGAAACTGCTTTATGGTGTCAAGTTTCAAAGAGCTAGCACAAACCGTGCTTGATTTAGAGTTCCTAATACATGTATCCCTATAGGAGAAAACAGAGTGAAACCTCAAAATGAAACCGGTTACTGCCAACAAACGGTTTCACCTAGAAGAACGAAATGTGGCGAGCCAAGTGGGATTGGTGTACTGATCATTACCTGAAAGTTTCATCAAGATTGGGTGAAAAAGTGTGTGCTGAGATTTCAGGCAACTCGTAGTTTTTTGGAAGCTTGGCAGGCCCTTTCCATGAAAGTGATTCTCGCCAGTCTCTGCTTAGGGCTACATCAACAGCAAACAAACCATAGAGATAGAACTTGAAACTGCTTTATGGTGTCAAGTTTCAAAGAGCTAGCACAAACCGTGTTTGATTTAGAGTTCCAAATACATGTATCCCTATAGGAGAAAACAGAGTGAAACCTCAAAATGAAACCGGTTACTGCCAACGAACGGTTTCACCTAGAAGAACGAAATTTGGCGAGCCAAGTGGGATTGGTGTACTGATCATTACCTGAAAGTTTCATCAAGATTGGGTGAAAAAGTGTGTGCTGAGATTTCAGGCAACTCGTAGTTTTTTGGAAGCTTGGCAGGCCCTTTCCATGAAAGTGATTCTCGCCAGTCTCTGCTTAGGGCTACATCAACAGCAAACAAACCATAGAGATAGAACTTGAAACTGCTTTATTGTGTGAAGTTTGAAAGAGCTAGCACAAACCGTGTTTGATTTAGAGTTCCAAATACATGTATCCCTATAGGAGAAAACAGAGTGAAACGTCAAAATGAAACCGGTTACTGCCAACGAACGGTTTCACCTAGAAGAACGAAATTTGGCGATCCAAGTGGGATTGGTGTACTGACCATTACCTGAAAGTTTCATCAAGATTGGGTGAAAAAGTGTGTGCTGAGATTTCAGGCAACTCGTAGTTTTTTGGAAGCTTGGCAGGCCCTTTCCATGAAAGTGATTCTCGCCAGTCTCTGCTTAGGGCTACATCAACAGCAAACAAACCATAGAGATAGAACTTGAAACTGCTTTATGGTGTCAAGTTTCAAAGAGCTAGCACAAACCGTGTTTGATTTAGAGTTCCAAATACATGTATCCCTATAGGAGAAAACAGAGTGAAACCTCAAAATGAAACCGGTTACTGCCAACGAACGGTTTCACCTAGAAGAACGAAATTTGGCGAGCCAAGTGGGATTGGTGTACTGATCATTACCTGAAAGTTTCATCAAGATTGGGTGAAAAAGTGTGTGCTGAGATTTCAGGCAACTCGTAGTTTTTTGGAAGCTTGGCAGGCCCTTTCCATGAAAGTGATTCTCGCCAGTCTCTGCTTAGGGCTACATCAACAGCAAACAAACCATAGAGATAGAACTTGAAACTGCTTTATTGTGTCAAGTTTCAAAGAGCTAGCACTAACCGTGTTTGATTTAGAGTTCCAAATACATGTATCCCTATAGGAGAAAACAGAGTGAAACCTCAAAATGAAACCGGTTACTGCCAACGAACGGTTTCACCTAGAAGAACGAAATTTGGCGAGCCAAGTGGGATTGGTGTACTGATCATTACCTGAAAGTTTCATCAAGATTGGGTGAAAAAGTGTGTGCTGAGATTTCAGGCAACTCGTAGTTTTTTGGAAGCTTGGCAGTCCCTTTCCATGAAAGTGATTTTCGCCAGTCTCTGCTTAGGGCTACATCAACAGCAAACAAACCATAGAGATAGAACTTGAAACTGCTTTATGGTGTCAAGTTTCAAAGAGCTAGCACAAACCGTGTTTGATTTAGAGTTCCAAATACATGTATCCCTATAGGAGAAAACAGAGTGAAACCTCAAAATGAAACCGGTTACTGCCAACGAACGGTTTCACCTAGAAGAACAAAACTTGGCGAGCCAAGTGGGATTGGTGTACTGATCATTACCTGAAAGTTTCATCAAGATTGGGTGAAAAAGTGTGTGCTGAGATTTCAGGCAACTCGTAGTTTTTTGGAAGCTTGGCAGGCCCTTTCCATGAAAGTGATTCTCCCCAGTCTCTGCTTAGGGCTACATCAACAGCAAACAAACCATAGAGATAGAACTTGAAACTGCTTTATGGTGTCAAGTTTCAAAGAGCTAGCACAAACCGTGTTTGATTTAGAGTTCCAAATACATGTATCCCTATAGAAGAAAACAGAGTGAAACCTCAAAATGAAACCGGTTACTGCCAACGAACGGTTTCACCTAGAAGAACGAAATTTGGCGAGCCAAGTGGGATTGGTGTACTGATCATTACCTGAAAGTTTCATCAAGATTGGGTGAAAAAGTGTGTGCTGAGATTTCAGGAAACTCGTAGTTTTTTGGAAGCTTGACATGCCCTTTCCATGAAAGTGATTCTCGCCAGTCTCTGCTTAGGGCTACATCAACAGCAAACAAACCATAGAGATAGAACTTGAAACTGCTTTATTGTGTCAAGTTTCAAAGAGCTAGCACAAACCGTGTTTGATTTAGAGTTCCAAATACATGTATCCCTATAGGAGAAAACAGAGTGAAACCTCAAAATGAAACCGGTTACTGCCAACGAACGGTTTCACCTAGAAGAACGAGATTTGGCGAGTCAAGTGGGATTGGTGTATTGATCATTACCTGATAGTTTCATCAAGATTGGGTGAAAAAGTGTGTGCTGAGATTTCAGGCAACTCGTAGTTTTTTGGAAGCTTGGCAGGCCCTTTCCATGAAAGTGATTCTCGCCAGTCTCTGCTTAGGGCTACATCAACAGCAAACAAACCATAGAGATAGAACTTGAAACTGCTTTATGGTGTCAAGTTTCAAAGAGCTAGCACAAACCGTGTTTGATTTAGAGTTCCAAATACATGTATCCCTACAGGAGAAAACAGAGTGAAACCTCAAAATGAAACCGGTTACTGCCAACGAACGGTTTCACCTAGAAGAACGAAATTTGGCAAGCCAAGTGGGATTGGTGTACTGATCATTACCTGAAAGTTTCATCAAGATTGGGTGAAAAAGTGTGTGCTGAGATTTCAGGCAACTCGTAGTTGTTTGGAAGCTTGGCAGGCCCTTTCCATGAAAGTGATTCTCGCCAGTCTCTGCTTAGGGCTACATCAACAGCAAACAAACCATAGAGATAGAACTTGAAACTGCTTTATTGTGTCAAGTTTCAAAGAGCTAGCACAAACCGTGTTTGATTTAGAGTTCCAAATACATGTATCCCTATAGGAGAAAACAGAGTGAAACCTCAAAATGAAACCGGTTACTGCCAACGAACGGTTTCACCTAGAAGAACGAAATTTGGCGAGCCAAGTGGGATTGGTGTACTGACCATTCCCTGAAAGTTTCATCAAGATTGGGTGAAAAAGTGTGTGCTGAGATTTCAGGCAACTCGTAGTTTTTTGGAAGCTTGGCAGGCCCTTTCCATGAAAGTGATTCTCGCCAGTCTCTGCTTAGGGCTACATCAACAGCAAACAAACCATAGAGATAGAACTTGAAACTGCTTTATTGTGTCAAGTTTCAAAGAGCTAGCACAAACCGTGTTTGATTTAGAGTTCCAAATACATGTATCTCTATAGGAGAAAACAGAGTGAAACCTCAAAATGAAACCGGTTACTGCCAACGAACGGTTTCACCTAGAAGAACGAGATTTGGCGAGCCAAGTGGGATTGGTGTACTGATCATTACCTGAAAGTTTCAGCAAGATTGGGTTAAAAAGTGTGTGCTGAGATTTCAGGCAACTCTTAGTTTTTTGGAAGCTTGGCAGGCCCTATCCATGAAAGTGATTCTCGCCAGTCTCTGCTTAGGGCTACATCAACAGCAAACAAACCATAGAGATAGAACTTGAAACTGCTTTATGGTGTCAAGTTTCAAAGAGCTAGCACAAACCGTGTTTGATTTAGAGTTCCAAATACATGTATCCCTATAGGAGAAAACATAGTGAAACCTCAAAATGAAACCGGTTACTGCCAACGAACGGTTTCACCTAGAAGAACGAGATTTGGCGATCCAAGTGGGATTGTTGTACTGACCATTACCTGAAAGTTTCATCAAGATTGGGTGTAAAAGTGTGTGCTGAGATTTCAGGAAACTCGTAGTTGTTTGGAAGCTTGGCAGGCCCTTTCCATGAAAGTGATTCTCGCCAGTCTCTGCTTAGGGCTACATCAACAGCAAACAAACCATAGAGATAGAACTTGAAACTGCTTTATTGTGTCAAGTTTCAAAGAGCTAGCACAAACCGTGTTTGATTTAGAGTTCCAAATACATGTATCCCTATAGGAGAAAACATAGTGAAACCTCAAAATGAAACCGGTTACTGCCAACGAACGGTTTCACCTAGAAGAACGAGATTTGGCGATCCAAGTGGGATTGTTGTACTGACCATTACCTGAAAGTTTCATCAAGATTGGGTGTAAAAGTGTGTGCTGAGATTTCAGGAAACTCGTAGTTGTTTGGAAGCTTGGCAGGCCCTTTCCATGAAAGTGATTCTCCCCAGTCTCTGCTTAGGGCTACATCAACAGCAAACAAACCATAGAGATAGAACTTGAAACTGCTTTATGGTGTCAAGTTTCAAAGAGCTAGCACAAACCGTGTTTGATTTAGAGTTCCAAATACATGTATCCCTATAGAAGAAAACAGAGTGAAACCTCAAAATGTAACCGGTTACTGCCAACGAACGGTTTCACCTAGAAGAACGAAATTTGGCGAGCCAAGTGGGATTGGTGTACTGATCATTACCTGAAAGTTTCATCAAGATTGGGTGAAAAAGTGTGTGCTGAGATTTCAGGAAACTCGTAGTTTTTTGGAAGCTTGGCATGCCCTTTCCATGAAAGTGATTCTCGCCAGTCTCTGCTTAGGGCTACATCAACAGCAAACAAACCATAGAGATAGAACTTGAAACTGCTTTATTGTGTCAAGTTTCAAAGAGCTAGCACAAACCGTGTTTGATTTAGAGTTCCAAATACATGTATCCCTCTAGGAGAAAACAGAGTGAAACCTCAAAATGAAACCTGTTACTGCCAACGAACGGTTTCACCTAGAAGAACGAGATTTGGCGAGTCAAGTGGGATTGGTGTATTGATCATTACCTGATAGTTTCATCAAGATTGGGTGAAAAAGTGTGTGCTGAGATTTCAGGCAACTCGTAGTTTTTTGGAAGCTTGGCAGGCCCTTTCCATGAAAGTGATTCTCGCCAGTCTCTGCTTAGGGCTACATCAACAGCAAACAAACCATAGAGATAGAACTTGAAACTGCTTTATGGTGTCAAGTTTCAAAGAGCTAGCACAAACCGTGTTTGATTTAGAGTTCCAAATACATGTATCCCTACAGGAGAAAACAGAGTGAAACCTCAAAATGAAAACCGGTTACTGCCAACGAACGGTTTCACCTAGAAGAACGAAATTTGGCAAGCCAAGTGGGATTGGTGTACTGATCATTACCTGAAAGTTTCATCAAGATTGGGTGAAAAAGTGTGTGCTGAGATTTCAGGCAACTCGTAGTTGTTTGGAAGCTTGGCAGGCCCTTTCCATGAAAGTGATTCTCGCCAGTCTCTGCTTAGGGCTACATCAACAGCAAACAAACCATAGAGATAGAACTTGAAACTGCTTTATTGTGTCAAGTTTCAAAGAGCTAGCACAAACCGTGTTTGATTTAGAGTTCCAAATACATGTATCCCTATAGGAGAAAACAGAGTGAAACCTCAAAATGAAACCGGTTACTGCCAACGAACGGTTTCACCTAGAAGAACGAAATTTGGCGAGCCAAGTGGGATTGGTGTACTGACCATTCCCTGAAAGTTTCATCAAGATTGTTTGAAAAAGTGTGTGCTGAGATTTCAGGCAACTCGTAGTTTTTTGGAAGCTTGGCAGGCCCTTTCCATGAAAAGTGATTCTCGCCAGTCTCTGCTTAGGGCTACATCAACAGCAAACAAACCATAGAGATAGAACTTGAAACTGCTTTATTGTGTCAAGTTTCAAAGAGCTAGCACAAACCGTGTTTGATTTAGAGTTCCAAATACATGTATCTCTATAGGAGAAAACAGAGTGAAACCTCAAAATGAAACCGGTTACTGCCAACGAACGGTTTCACCTAGAAGAACGAGATTTGGCGAGCCAAGTGGGATTGGTGTACTGATCATTACCTGAAAGTTTCAGCAAGATTGGGTTAAAAAGTGTGTGCTGAGATTTCAGGCAACTCTTAGTTTTTTGGAAGCTTGGCAGGCCCTATCCATGAAAGTGATTCTCGCCAGTCTCTGCTTAGGGCTACATCAACAGCAAACAAACCATAGAGATAGAACTTGAAACTGCTTTATGGTGTCAAGTTTCAAAGAGCTAGCACAAACCGTGTTTGATTTAGAGTTCCAAATACATGTATCCCTATAGGAGAAAACATAGTGAAACCTCAAAATGAAACCGGTTACTGCCAACGAACGGTTTCACCTAGAAGAACGAGATTTGGCGATCCAAGTGGGATTGTTGTACTGACCATTACCTGAAAGTTTCATCAAGATTGGGTGTAAAAGTGTGTGCTGAGATTTCAGGAAACTCGTAGTTGTTTGGAAGCTTGGCAGGCCCTTTCCATGAAAGTGATTCTCGCCAGTCTCTGCTTAGGGCTACATCAACAGCAAACAAACCATAGAGATAGAACTTGAAACTGCTTTATTGTGTCAAGTTTCAAAGAGCTAGCACAAACCGTGTTTGATTTAGAGTTCCAAATACATGTATCCCTATAGGAGAAAACAGAGTGAAACCTCAAAATGAAACCGGTTACTGCCAATGAACGGTTTCACCTAGTAAAACGAAATTTGGCGAGCCAAGTGGGATTGGTGTACTGACCAATACCTGAAAGTTTCATCAAGATTGGGTGAAAAAGTGTGTGCTGAGATTTCAGGCAACTCGTAGTTTTTTGGAAGCTTGGCAGGCCCTTTCCATGAAAGTGATTCTCGCCAGTCTCTGCTTAGGGCTACATCAACAGCAAACAAACCATAGAGATAGAACTTGAAACTGCTTTATTGAGTCAAGTTTCAAAGAGCTAGCACAAACCGTGTTTGATTTAGAGTTCGAAATACATGTATCCCTATAGGAGAAAACAGAGTGAAACCTCAAAATGAAACCGGTTACTGCCAACGAACGGTTTCACCTAGAAGAACGAGATTTGGCGAGCCAAGTGGGATTGGTGTAGTGATCATTACCTGAAAGTTTCATCAAGATTGGGTGAAAAAGTGTGTACTGAGATTTCAGGCAACTCATAGTTTTTTGGAAGCTTGGCAGGCCCTTTCCATGAAAGTGATTCTCGCCAGTCTCTGCTTAGGGCTACATCAACAGCAAACAAACCATAGAGATAGAACTTGAAACTGCTTTATTGTGTCAAGTTTCAAAGAGCTAGCACAAACCGAGTTTGATTTAGAGTTCCAAACACATGTATCCCTATAGGAGAAAACAGAGTGAAACCTCAAAATGAATCCGGTTACTGCCAACGAACAGTTTCACCTAGAAGAACGAAATTTGGCGAGCCAAGTGGGATTGATTTACTGACCATTACCTGAAAGTTTCATCAAGATTGGGTGAAAAAGTGTGTGCTGAGTTTTCAGGCAACTCGTAGTTTTTTGGAAGCTTGAGAGGCCCTTTCCATGAAAGTGATTCTCACCAGTCTCTGCTTAGGGCTACATCAACAGCAAACAAACCATAGAGATAGAACTTGAAACTGCTTTATTGTGTCAAGTTTCAAAGAGCTAGCACAAACCGTGTTTGATTTAGAGTTCCAAATACATGTATCCCTATAGGAGAAAACAGAGTGAAACCTCAAAATGAAACCGGTTACTGCCAACGAACGGTTTCACCTAGAAGAACGAGATTTGGCGAGCCAAGTGGGATTGGTGTATTGATCATTACCTGATAGTTTCATCAAGATTGGGTGAAAAAGTGTGTGCTGAGATTTCAGGCAACTCGTAGTTTTTTGGAAGCTTGGCAGGCCCTTTCCATGAAAGTGATTCTCGCCAGTCTCTGCTTAGGGCTACATCAACAGCAAACAAACCATAGAGATAGAACTTGAAACTGCTTTATTGTGTCAAGTTTCAAAGAGCTAGCACAAACCGTGTTTGATTTAGAGTTCCAAATACATGTATCCCTATAGGAGAAAACAGAGTGAAACCTCAAAATGAAACCGGTTACTGCCAAAGAACGGTTTCACCTAGAAGAACGAAATTTGGCGAGCCAAGTGGGATTGGTGTACTGATCATTACCTGAAAGTTTCATCAAGATTGGGTGAAAAAGTGTGTGCTGAGATTTCAGGCAACTCGTAGTTGTTTGGAAGCTTGGCAGGCCCTTTCCATGAAAGTGATTCTCGCCAGTCTCTGCTTAGGGCTACATCAACAGCAAACAAACCATAGAGATAGAACTTGAAACTGCTTTATTGTGTCAAGTTTCAAAGAGCTAGCACAAACCGTGTTTCGTTTAGAGTTCCAAATACATATATCTCTATAGGAGCAAACAAAGTGAAACCTCAAAATGAAACCGGTTACTGCCAACGAACGTTTTCACCTAGAAGAACAAAATTTGGCAAGCCAAGTGGGATTGGTGTACTGACCATTACCTGAAAGTTTCATCAAGATGGGTGAAAAAGTGTGTGCTGAGATTTCAGGCAACTCGTTGTTTTTTGGAAGCTTGGCAGGCCCTTTCCGTGAAAGTGATTCTCGCCAGTCTCTGCTTAGGGCTACATGAACAGCAAACAAACCATAGAGATAGAACTTGAAACTGCTTTATTGTGTCAAGTTTCAAAGAGCTAGGACAAACCATGTTTGATTTAGAGTTCCAAATACATGTATCCCTATAGGAGAAAACAGAGTGAAACCTCAAAATGAAACCTGTTACTGCCAACGAACGGTTTCACCTAGAAGAACGAAATTTGGCGAGCCAAGTGGGTTTGGTGTACTGATCATTACCTGAAAGTTTCATCAAGATTAAGTAAAAAAGTGTGTGCTGAGATTTCAGGCAACTCGTAGTTGTTTGGAAGCTTGGCAGGCCCTTTCCATGAAAGTGATTCTCGCCAGTCTCTGGTTAGGGCTACATCAACAGCAAACAAACCGTAGAGATAGAACTTGAAACTGCTTTATTGTGTCAAGTTTCAAAGAGCTAGCACAAACCGTGTTTTGATTTAGAGTTCCAAATACATGTATCCCTATAGGAGAAAACAGAGTGAAACCTCAAAATGAAACCGGTTACTGCCAACGAACGGTTTCACCTAGAAGAACGAAATTTGGCGAGCCAAGTGGGATTGGTGTACTGATCATTACCTGAAAGTTTCATCAAGATTGGGTGAAAAAGTGTGTGCTGAGATTTCAGGAAACTCGTAGTTTTTTGGAAGCTTGACATGCCCTTTCCATGAAAGTGATTCTCGCCAGTCTCTGCTTAGGGCTACATCAACAGCAAACAAACCATAGAGATAGAACTTGAAACTGCTTTATTGTGTCAAGTTTCAAAGAGCTAGCACAAACCGTGTTTGATTTAGAGTTCCAAATACATGTATCCCTATAGGAGAAAACAGAGTGAAACCTCAAAATGAAACCGGTTACTGCCAACGAACGGTTTCACCTAGAAGAACGAGATTTGGCGAGTCAAGTGGGATTGGTGTATTGATCATTACCTGATAGTTTCATCAAGATTGGGTGAAAAAGTGTGTGCTGAGATTTCAGGCAACTCGTAGTTTTTTGGAAGCTTGGCAGGCCCTTTCCATGAAAGTGATTCTCGCCAGTCTCTGCTTAGGGCTACATCAACAGCAAACAAACCATAGAGATAGAACTTGAAACTGCTTTATGGTGTCAAGTTTCAAAGAGCTAGCACAAACCGTGTTTGATTTAGAGTTCCAAATACATGTATCCCTACAGGAGAAAACAGAGTGAAACCTCAAAATGAAACCGGTTACTGCCAACGAACGGTTTCACCTAGAAGAACGAAATTTGGCAAGCCAAGTGGGATTGGTGTACTGATCATTACCTGAAAGTTTCATCAAGATTGGGTGAAAAAGTGTGTGCTGAGATTTCAGGCAACTCGTAGTTGTTTGGAAGCTTGGCAGGCCCTTTCCATGAAAGTGATTCTCGCCAGTCTCTGCTTAGGGCTACATCAACAGCAAACAAACCATAGAGATAGAACTTGAAACTGCTTTATTGTGTCAAGTTTCAAAGAGCTAGCACAAACCGTGTTTGATTTAGAGTTCCAAATACATGTATCCCTATAGGAGAAAACAGAGTGAAACCTCAAAATGAAACCGGTTACTGCCAACGAACGGTTTCACCTAGAAGAACGAAATTTGGCGAGCCAAGTGGGATTGGTGTACTGACCATTCCCTGAAAGTTTCATCAAGATTGGGTGAAAAAGTGTGTGCTGAGATTTCAGGCAACTCGTAGTTTTTTGGAAGCTTGGCAGGCCCTTTCCATGAAAGTGATTCTCGCCAGTCTCTGCTTAGGGCTACATCAACAGCAAACAAACCATAGAGATAGAACTTGAAACTGCTTTATTGTGTCAAGTTTCAAAGAGCTAGCACAAACCGTGTTTGATTTAGAGTTCCAAATACATGTATCTCTATAGGAGAAAACAGAGTGAAACCTCAAAATGAAACCGGTTACTGCCAACGAACGGTTTCAACCTAGAAGAACGAGATTTGGCGAGCCAAGTGGGATTGGTGTACTGATCATTACCTGAAAGTTTCAGCAAGATTGGGTTAAAAAGTGTGTGCTGAGATTTCAGGCAACTCTTAGTTTTTTGGAAGCTTGGCAGGCCCTATCCATGAAAGTGATTCTCGCCAGTCTCTGCTTAGGGCTACATCAACAGCAAACAAACCATAGAGATAGAACTTGAAACTGCTTTATGGTGTCAAGTTTCAAAGAGCTAGCACAAACCGTGTTTGATTTAGAGTTCCAAATACATGTATCCCTATAGGAGAAAACATAGTGAAACCTCAAAATGAAACCGGTTACTGCCAACGAACGGTTTCACCTAGAAGAACGAGATTTGGCGATCCAAGTGGGATTGTTGTACTGACCATTACCTGAAAGTTTCATCAAGATTGGGTGTAAAAGTGTGTGCTGAGATTTCAGGAAACTCGTAGTTGTTTGGAAGCTTGGCAGGCCCTTTCCATGAAAGTGATTCTCGCCAGTCTCTGCTTAGGGCTACATCAACAGCAAACAAACCATAGAGATAGAACTTGAAACTGCTTTATTGTGTCAAGTTTCAAAGAGCTAGCACAAACCGTGTTTGATTTAGAGTTCCAAATACATGTATCCCTATAGGAGAAAACATAGTGAAACCTCAAAATGAAACCGGTTACTGCCAACGAACGGTTTCACCTAGAAGAACGAGATTTGGCGATCCAAGTGGGATTGTTGTACTGACCATTACCTGAAAGTTTCATCAAGATTGGGTGTAAAAGTGTGTGCTGAGATTTCAGGAAACTCGTAGTTGTTTGGAAGCTTGGCAGGCCCTTTCCATGAAAGTGATTCTCCCCAGTCTCTGCTTAGGGCTACATCAACAGCAAACAAACCATAGAGATAGAACTTGAAACTGCTTTATGGTGTCAAGTTTCAAAGAGCTAGCACAAACCGTGTTTGATTTAGAGTTCCAAATACATGTATCCCTATAGAAGAAAACAGAGTGAAACCTCAAAATGTAACCGGTTACTGCCAACGAACGGTTTCACCTAGAAGAACGAAATTTGGCGAGCCAAGTGGGATTGGTGTACTGATCATTACCTGAAAGTTTCATCAAGATTGGGTGAAAAAGTGTGTGCTGAGATTTCAGGAAACTCGTAGTTTTTTGGAAGCTTGGCATGCCCTTTCCATGAAAGTGATTCTCGCCAGTCTCTGCTTAGGGCTACATCAACAGCAAACAAACCATAGAGATAGAACTTGAAACTGCTTTATTGTGTCAAGTTTCAAAGAGCTAGCACAAACCGTGTTTGATTTAGAGTTCCAAATACATGTATCCCTCTAGGAGAAAACAGAGTGAAACCTCAAAATGAAACCTGTTACTGCCAACGAACGGTTTCACCTAGAAGAACGAGATTTGGCGAGTCAAGTGGGATTGGTGTATTGATCATTACCTGATAGTTTCATCAAGATTGGGTGAAAAAGTGTGTGCTGAGATTTCAGGCAACTCGTAGTTTTTTGGAAGCTTGGCAGGCCCTTTCCATGAAAGTGATTCTCGCCAGTCTCTGCTTAGGGCTACATCAACAGCAAACAAACCATAGAGATAGAACTTGAAACTGCTTTATGGTGTCAAGTTTCAAAGAGCTAGCACAAACCGTGTTTGATTTAGAGTTCCAAATACATGTATCCCTACAGGAGAAAACAGAGTGAAACCTCAAAATGAAACCGGTTACTGCCAACGAACGGTTTCACCTAGAAGAACGAAATTTGGCAAGCCAAGTGGGATTGGTGTACTGATCATTACCTGAAAGTTTCATCAAGATTGGGTGAAAAAGTGTGTGCTGAGATTTCAGGCAACTCGTAGTTGTTTGGAAGCTTGGCAGGCCCTTTCCATGAAAGTGATTCTCGCCAGTCTCTGCTTAGGGCTACATCAACAGCAAACAAACCATAGAGATAGAACTTGAAACTGCTTTATTGTGTCAAGTTTCAAAGAGCTAGCACAAACCGTGTTTGATTTAGAGTTCCAAATACATGTATCCCTATAGGAGAAAACAGAGTGAAACCTCAAAATGAAACCGGTTACTGCCAACGAACGGTTTCACCTAGAAGAACGAAATTTGGCGAGCCAAGTGGGATTGGTGTACTGACCATTCCCTGAAAGTTTCATCAAGATTGTTTGAAAAAGTGTGTGCTGAGATTTCAGGCAACTCGTAGTTTTTTGGAAGCTTGGCAGGCCCTTTCCATGAAAGTGATTCTCGCCAGTCTCTGCTTAGGGCTACATCAACAGCAAACAAACCATAGAGATAGAACTTGAAACTGCTTTATTGTGTCAAGTTTCAAAGAGCTAGCACAAACCGTGTTTGATTTAGAGTTCCAAATACATGTATCTCTATAGGAGAAAACAGAGTGAAACCTCAAAATGAAACCGGTTACTGCCAACGAACGGTTTCACCTAGAAGAACGAGATTTGGCGAGCCAAGTGGGATTGGTGTACTGATCATTACCTGAAAGTTTCAGCAAGATTGGGTTAAAAAGTGTGTGCTGAGATTTCAGGCAACTCTTAGTTTTTTGGAAGCTTGGCAGGCCCTATCCATGAAAGTGATTCTCGCCAGTCTCTGCTTAGGGCTACATCAACAGCAAACAAACCATAGAGATAGAACTTGAAACTGCTTTATGGTGTCAAGTTTCAAAGAGCTAGCACAAACCGTGTTTGATTTAGAGTTCCAAATACATGTATCCCTATAGGAGAAAACATAGTGAAACCTCAAAATGAAACCGGTTACTGCCAACGAACGGTTTCACCTAGAAGAACGAGATTTGGCGATCCAAGTGGGATTGTTGTACTGACCATTACCTGAAAGTTTCATCAAGATTGGGTGTAAAAGTGTGTGCTGAGATTTCAGGAAACTCGTAGTTGTTTGGAAGCTTGGCAGGCCCTTTCCATGAAAGTGATTCTCGCCAGTCTCTGCTTAGGGCTACATCAACAGCAAACAAACCATAGAGATAGAACTTGAAACTGCTTTATTGTGTCAAGTTTCAAAGAGCTAGCACAAACCGTGTTTGATTTAGAGTTCCAAATACATGTATCCCTATAGGAGAAAACAGAGTGAAACCTCAAAATGAAACCGGTTACTGCCAATGAACGGTTTCACCTAGTAAAACGAAATTTGGCGAGCCAAGTGGGATTGGTGTACTGACCAATACCTGAAAGTTTCATCAAGATTGGGTGAAAAAGTGTGTGCTGAGATTTCAGGCAACTCGTAGTTTTTTGGAAGCTTGGCAGGCCCTTTCCATGAAAGTGATTCTCGCCAGTCTCTGCTTAGGGCTACATCAACAGCAAACAAACCATAGAGATAGAACTTGAAACTGCTTTATTGAGTCAAGTTTCAAAGAGCTAGCACAAACCGTGTTTGATTTAGAGTTCGAAATACATGTATCCCTATAGGAGAAAACAGAGTGAAACCTCAAAATGAAACCGGTTACTGCCAACGAACGGTTTCACCTAGAAGAACGAGATTTGGCGAGCCAAGTGGGATTGGTGTAGTGATCATTACCTGAAAGTTTCATCAAGATTGGGTGAAAAAGTGTGTACTGAGATTTCAGGCAACTCATAGTTTTTTGGAAGCTTGGCAGGCCCTTTCCATGAAAGTGATTCTCGCCAGTCTCTGCTTAGGGCTACATCAACAGCAAACAAACCATAGAGATAGAACTTGAAACTGCTTTATTGTGTCAAGTTTCAAAGAGCTAGCACAAACCGAGTTTGATTTAGAGTTCCAAACACATGTATCCCTATAGGAGAAAACAGAGTGAAACCTCAAAATGAATCCGGTTACTGCCAACGAACAGTTTCACCTAGAAGAACGAAATTTGGCGAGCCAAGTGGGATTGATTTACTGACCATTACCTGAAAGTTTCATCAAGATTGGGTGAAAAAGTGTGTGCTGAGTTTTCAGGCAACTCGTAGTTTTTTGGAAGCTTGAGAGGCCCTTTCCATGAAAGTGATTCTCACCAGTCTCTGCTTAGGGCTACATCAACAGCAAACAAACCATAGAGATAGAACTTGAAACTGCTTTATTGTGTCAAGTTTCAAAGAGCTAGCACAAACCGTGTTTGATTTAGAGTTCCAAATACATGTATCCCTATAGGAGAAAACAGAGTGAAACCTCAAAATGAAACCGGTTACTGCCAACGAACGGTTTCACCTAGAAGAACGAGATTTGGCGAGCCAAGTGGGATTGGTGTATTGATCATTACCTGATAGTTTCATCAAGATTGGGTGAAAAAGTGTGTGCTGAGATTTCAGGCAACTCGTAGTTTTTTGGAAGCTTGGCAGGCCCTTTCCATGAAAGTGATTCTCGCCAGTCTCTGCTTAGGGCTACATCAACAGCAAACAAACCATAGAGATAGAACTTGAAACTGCTTTATTGTGTCAAGTTTCAAAGAGCTAGCACAAACCGTGTTTGATTTAGAGTTCCAAATACATGTATCCCTATAGGAGAAAACAGAGTGAAACCTCAAAATGAAACCGGTTACTGCCAAAGAACGGTTTCACCTAGAAGAACGAAATTTGGCGAGCCAAGTGGGATTGGTGTACTGATCATTACCTGAAAGTTTCATCAAGATTGGGTGAAAAAGTGTGTGCTGAGATTTCAGGCAACTCGTAGTTGTTTGGAAGCTTGGCAGGCCCTTTCCATGAAAGTGATTCTCGCCAGTCTCTGCTTAGGGCTACATCAACAGCAAACAAACCATAGAGATAGAACTTGAAACTGCTTTATTGTGTCAAGTTTCAAAGAGCTAGCACAAACCGTGTTTCGTTTAGAGTTCCAAATACATATATCTCTATAGGAGCAAACAAAGTGAAACCTCAAAATGAAACCGGTTACTGCCAACGAACGTTTTCACCTAGAAGAACAAAATTTGGCAAGCCAAGTGGGATTGGTGTACTGACCATTACCTGAAAGTTTCATCAAGATGGGTGAAAAAGTGTGTGCTGAGATTTCAGGCAACTCGTTGTTTTTTGGAAGCTTGGCAGGCCCTTTCCGTGAAAGTGATTCTCGCCAGTCTCTGCTTAGGGCTACATGAACAGCAAACAAACCATAGAGATAGAACTTGAAACTGCTTTATTGTGTCAAGTTTCAAAGAGCTAGGACAAACCATGTTTGATTTAGAGTTCCAAATACATGTATCCCTATAGGAGAAAACAGAGTGAAACCTCAAAATGAAACCTGTTACTGCCAACGAACGGTTTCACCTAGAAGAACGAAATTTGGCGAGCCAAGTGGGTTTGGTGTACTGATCATTACCTGAAAGTTTCATCAAGATTAAGTAAAAAAGTGTGTGCTGAGATTTCAGGCAACTCGTAGTTGTTTGGAAGCTTGGCAGGCCCTTTCCATGAAAGTGATTCTCGCCAGTCTCTGGTTAGGGCTACATCAACAGCAAACAAACCGTAGAGATAGAACTTGAAACTGCTTTATTGTGTCAAGTTTCAAAGAGCTAGCACAAACCGTGTTTGATTTAGAGTTCCAAATACATGTATCCCTATAGGAGAAAACAGAGTGAAACCTCAAAATGAAACCGGTTACTGCCAACGAACGGTTTCACCTAGAAGAACGAAATTTGGCGAGCCAAGTGGGATTGGTGTACTGATCATTACCTGAAAGTTTCATCAAGATTGGGTGAAAAAGTGTGTACTGAGATTTCAGGCAACTCGTAGTTTTTTGGAAGGTTGGCAGGCCCTTTCCATGAAAGTGATTCTCGCCAGTCCCTGCTTAGTGCTACATCAATAGCAAAAAACCATAGAGATAGAACTTGAAACTGCTTTATTGTGTCAAGTTTCAAAGAGCTAGCACAAACCGTGTTTGATTTAGAGTTCCAAATACATGTATCCCTATAGGAGAAAACAGAGTGAAACCTCAAAATGAAACCGGTTACTGCCAACGAACGGTTTCACCTAGAAGAACGAAATTTGGCGAGCCAAGTGGAATTGGTGTACTGACCATTACCTGAAAGTTTCATCAAGATTGGGTGAAAAAGTGTGTGCTGAGATTTCAGGCAACTCGTAGTTTTTTGGAAGCTTGGCAGGCCCTTTCCATGAAAGTGATTCTTGCCAGTCTCTGCTTAGGGCTACATCAACAGCAAACAAACCATAGAGATAGAACTTGAAACTGCTTTATTGTGTCAAGTTTCAAAGAGCTAGCACAAACAGTGTTTGATTTAGAGTTCCAAATACATGTATCCCTATAGGAGAAAACAGAGTGAAACCTCAAAATGAAACCGGTTACTGCCAACGAACGGTTTCACCTAGAAGAACGAAATTTGGCGAGCCAAGTGGGATTGGTGTACTGACCATTACCTGAAAGTTTCATCAAGATTGGGTGAAAAAGTGTGTGCTGAGATTTCAAACAACTCGTAGTTTTTTGGAAGCTTGGCAGGCCCTTTCCATGAAAGTGATTCTCGCCAGTCTCTGCTTAGGGCTACACAAACAGCAAACAAACCATAGAGATAGAACTTGAAACTGCTTTATTGTGTCAAGTTTCAAAGAGCTAGCACAAATGGTGTTTGTTTTAGAGTTCCAAATACATGTATCGCTATAGGAGAAAACAGAGTGAAACCTCAAAATGAAATCGGTTACTGCCAACGAACGGTTTCACCTAGAAGAACGAAATTTGGCGAGCCAAGTGGGATTGGTGTACTGATCATTACCTGAAAGTTTCATCAAGAATGGGTGAAACAGTGTGTGCTGAGATTTCAGGTAACTCGTAGTTTTTTGAAAGCTTGGCAGGCCCTTTCCATGAAAGTGATTCTCGCCAGTCTCTGCTTAGGACTACATCAACAACAAACAAACCATAGAGATAGAACTTGAAACTGCTTTATGGTGTCAAGTTTCAAAGAGCTAGCACAAACCGTGTTTGATTTAGAGTTCCAAATACATGTATCCCTATAGGAGAAAACAGAGTGAAACCTCAAAATGAAACCGGTTACTGCCAAGGAACGGTTTCACTGAGAAGAACGAAATTTGGCGAGCCAAGTGGGATTGGTGTACTGACCATTACCTGAAAGTTTCATCAAGATTGGGTGAAAAAGTGTGTGCTGAGATTTCAGGCAACTCGTAGTTTTTTGGAAGCTTGGCAGGCCCTTTCCATGAAAGTGATTCTCGCCAGTCTCTGCTTAGGGCTACATAAACAGCAAACAAACCATAGAGATAGAACTTGAAACTGCTTTATTGTGTCAAGTTTCAAAGAGCTAGCACAAACCGTGTTTGATTTAGAGTTCCAAATACATGTATCCCTATAGGAGAAAACAGAGTGAAACCTCAAAATGAAACCGGTTACTGCCAACGAACGGTTTCACCTAGAAGAACGAAATTTGGCGAGCCAAGTGGGATTGGTGTACTGACCATTACCTGAAAGTTTCATCAAGATTGGGTGAAAAAGTGTGTGCTGAGATTTCAGGCAACTCGTAGTTTTTTGGAAGCTTGGCAGGCCCTTTCCATGAAAGTGATTCTCGCCAGTCTCTGCTTAGGGCTACATGAACAGCAAACAAACCATAGAGATAGAACTTGAAACTGCTTTATTATGTCAAGTTTCAAAGAGCTAGCACAAACCGTGTTTGATTTAGAGTTCCAAATACATGTATCCCTATAGGAGAAAACAGAGTGAAACCTCAAAATGAAACCGGTTACTGCCAAGGAACGGTTTCACCTAGAAGAACGAGATTTGGCGAGCCAAGTGAGATTGGTGTACTGATCATTCCCTGAAAGTTTCATCAAGATTAGGTGAAAAAGTGTGTGCTGAGATTTCAGGCAACTCGTAGTTTTTTGGAAGCTTGGCAGGCCTTTTCCATGAAAGTGATTCTCGCCAGTCTCTGCTTAGGGCTACATCAACAGCAAACAACCCATAGAGATAGAACTTGAAACTGCTTTATGGTGTCAAGTTTCAAAGAGCTAGCACAAACCGTGTTTGATTTAGAGTTCCAAATACATGTATCCCTATAGGAGAAAACAGAGTGAAACCTCAAAATGAAACCGGTTACTGCCAACGAACGGTTTCACCTAGAAAAACGAAATTTGGCGAGCCAAGTGGGATTGGTGTACTGACCATTACCTGAAAGTTTCATCAAGATTGGGTGAAAAAGTGTGTGCTGAGATTTCAGGCAACTCGTAGTTTTTTGGAAGCTTGGCAGGCCCTTTCCATGAAAGTGATTCTCGCCAGTCCCTGCTTAGGGCTACATCAACAGCAAACAAACCATAGAGATAGAACTTGAAACTGCTTTATTGTGTCAAGTTTCAAAGAGCTAGCACAAACCGTGTTTGATTTAGAGTTCCAAATACATGTATCCCAATAGGAGAAAACAGAGTGAAACCTCAAAATGAAACCGGTTACTGTCAACGAACGGTTTCACCTAGAAGAACGAAATTTGGCGAGCCAAGTGGGATTGGTGTACTGACCATTACCTGAAAGTTTCATCAAGATTGGGTGAAAAAGTGTGTGCTGAGATTTCAGGCAACTCGTAGTTTTTTGGAAGCTTGGCAGGCCCTTTCCATGAAAGTGATTCTCGCCAGTCCCTGCTTAGGGCTACATCAACAGCAAACAAACCATAGAGATAGAACTTGAAACTGCTTTATGGTGTC
Source organism: Ictidomys tridecemlineatus (assembly GCF_052094955.1). Lineage (NCBI taxonomy): Eukaryota > Metazoa > Chordata > Mammalia > Rodentia > Sciuridae > Ictidomys > Ictidomys tridecemlineatus. The sequence continues at coordinate 35,765 of NW_027523287.1, forward strand.
AAGTTTCAAAGAGCTAGCACAAACCGTGTTTGATTTAGAGTTCCAAATACATGTATCCCTATAGGAGAAAACAGAGTGAAACCTCAAAATGAAACCGGTTACTGCCAACGAACGGTTTCACCTAGAAGAACGAAATTTGGCGAGCCAAGTGGGATTGGTGTACTGACCATTACCTGAAAGTTTCATCAAGATTGGGTGAAAAAGTGTGTGCTGAGATTTCAGGCAACTCGTAGTTTTTTGGAAGCTTGGCAGGCCCTTTCCATGAAAGTGATTCTCGCCAGTTTCTGCTTAATGGTACATCAACAGCAAACAAACCATAGAGATAGAACTTGAAACTGCTTTATGGTGTCAAGTTTCAAAGAGCTAGCACAAACCATGTTTGATTTAGAGTTCCAAATACATGTATCCCTATAGGAGAAAACAGAGTGAAACCTCAAAATGAAACCGGTTACTGCCAATGAACGGTTTCACCTAGAAGAACGAAATTTGGCGAGCCAAGTGGGATTGGTGTACTGACCATTACCTGAAAGTTTCATCAAGATTGGGTGAAAAAGTGTGTGCTGAGATTTCAGGCAACTCGTAGTTTTTTGGAAGCTTGGCAGGCCCTTTCCATGAAAGTGATTCTCGCCAGTCTCTGCTTAGGGCTACATCAACAGCAAACAAACCATAGAGATAGAACTTGAAACTGCTTTATTGTGTCAAGTTTCAAAGAGCTAGCACAAACCGTGTTTGATTTAGAGTTCCAAATACATGTATCCCTATAGGAGAAAACAGAGTGAAACCTCAAAATGAAACCGGTTACTGCCAACGAACGGTTTCACCTAGACGAACGAAATTTGGCGAGCCAAGTGGGATTGGGGTACTGACCATTACCTGAAAGTTTCATCAAGATTGGGTGAAAAAGTGTGTGCTGAGATTTCAGGCAACTCGTAGTTTTTTGGAAGCTTGGCAGGCCCTTTCCATGAAAGTGATTCTCGCCAGTCTCTGCTTAGGGCTACATCAACAGCAAACAAACCATAGAGATAGAACTTGAAACTGCTTTATGGTGTCAAGTTTCAAAGAGCTAGCACAAACCCTGTTTGATTTAGAGTTCCAAATACATGTATCCCTATAGGAGAAAACAGAGTGAAACCTCAAAATGAAACCGGTTACTGCCAACGAACGGTTTCACCTAGAAGAACGAGATTTGGCGAGCCAAGTGAGATTGGTGTACTGATCATTCCCTGAAAGTTTCATCAAGATGGGGTGAAAAAGTGTGTGCTGAGATTTCAGGCAACTCGTAGTTTTTTGGAAGCTTGGCAGGCCCTTTTCATGAACGTGATTCTCGCCAGTCTCTGCTTAGGGTTACATGAACAGCAAACAAACCATAGAGATAGAACTTGAAACTGCTTTATTGAGTCAAGTTTCAAAGAGCTAGCACAAACCGTGTTTGATTTAGAGTTCCAAATACATGTATCCCTATAGGAGAAAACAGAGTGAAACCTCAACATGAAAACGGTTACTGCAAACGAACGGTTTCACCTAGAAGAACGAGATTTGGCGAGCCAAGTGGGATTGGCGTACTGATCATTACCTGAAAGTTTCATCAAGATTGGGTGAAAAAGTGTGTGCTGAGATTTCAGGCAACTCGTAGTTTTTTGGAAGCTTGGCAGGCCCTTTCCATGAAAGTGATTCTCGCCAGTCTCTGCTTAGGGCTACATCAACAGCAAACAAACCATAGAGATAGAACTTGAAACTGCTTTATTGTGTCAAGTTTCAAAGAGCTAGCACAAACCGTGTTTGATTTAGAGTTCCAAATGCATGTATCCCTATAGGAGAAAACAGAGTGAAACCTCAAAATGAAACCGGTTACTGCCAACGAACGGTTTCACCGAGAAGAACGAAATTTGGCGAGCCAAGTGGGATTGGTGTACTGACCATTACCTGAAAGTTTCATCAAGATTGGGTGAAAAAGTGTGTGCTGAGATTTCAGGCAACTCGTAGTTTTTTGGAAGCTTGGCAGGCCCTTTCCATGAAAGTAATTCTCGCCAGTCTCTGCTTAGGGCTACATCAACAGCAAACAAACCATAGAGATAGAACTTGAAACTGCTTTATGGTGTCAAGTTTCAAAGAGCTAGCACAAACCGTGTTTGATTTAGAGTTCCAAATACATGTATCCCTATAGGAGAAAACAGAGTGAAACCTCAAAATGAAACCGGTTACTGCCAACGAACGGTTTCACCTAGAAGAACGAAATTTGGCGAGCCAAGTGGGATTGGTGTACTGACCATTACCTGAAAGTTTCATCAAGATTGGTGAAAAAGTGTGTGCTGAGATTTCAGGCAACTCGTAGTTTTTTGGAAGCTTGGCAGGCCCTTTCCATGAAAGTGATTCTCGCCAGTCTCTGCTTAGGGCTACATCAACAGCAAACAAACCATAGAGATAGAACTTGAAACTGCTTTATGGTGTCAAGTTTCAAAGAGCTAGCACAAACCCTGTTTGATTTAGAGTTCCAAATACATGTATCCCTATAGGAGAAAACAGAGTGAAACCTCAAAATGAAACCGGTTACTGCCAACGAACGGTTTCACCTAGAAGAACGAGATTTGGCGAGCCAAGTGAGATTGGTGTACTGATCATTCCCTGAAAGTTTCATCAAGATGGGGTGAAAAAGTGTGTGCTGAGATTTCAGGCAACTCGTAGTTTTTTGGAAGCTTGGCAGGCCCTTTTCATGAACGTGATTCTCGCCAGTCTCTGCTTAGGGTTACATGAACAGCAAACAAACCATAGAGATAGAACTTGAAACTGCTTTATTGAGTCAAGTTTCAAAGAGCTAGCACAAACCGTGTTTGATTTAGAGTTCCAAATACATGTATCCCTATAGGAGAAAACAGAGTGAAACCTCAACATGAAAACGGTTACTGCAAACGAACGGTTTCACCTAGAAGAACGAGATTTGGCGAGCCAAGTGGGATTGGCGTACTGATCATTACCTGAAAGTTTCATCAAGATTGGGTGAAAAAGTGTGTGCTGAGATTTCAGGCAACTCGTAGTTTTTTGGAATCTTGGCAGGCCCTTTCCATGAAAGTGATTCTCGCCAGTCTCTGCTTAGGGCTACATCAACAGCAAACAAACCATAGAGATAGAACTTGAAACTGCTTTATTGTGTCAAGTTTCAAAGAGCTAGCACAAACCGTGTTTGATTTAGAGTTCCAAATGCATGTATCCCTATAGGAGAAAACAGAGTGAAACCTCAAAATGAAACCGGTTACTGCCAACGAACGGTTTCACCTAGAAGAACGAAATTTGGCGAGACAAGTGGGATTGGTGTACTGACCATTACGTGAAAGTTTCAACAAGATTAGGTGAAAAAGTGTGTGCTGATATTTCAGGCAACTCGTAGTTTTTTGGAAGCTTGACAGGCCCTTTCCATGTAAGTGATTCTCGCCAGTCTCTGCTTAGGGGTACATCAACAGCAAACAACCCATAGAGATAGAACTTGAAACTGCTTTATGGTGTCAAGTTTCAAAGAGCTAGCACAAACCGTGTTTGATTTAGAGTTCCAAATACATGTATCCCTATAGGAGAAAACAGAGTGAAACCTCAAAATGAAACCGGTTACTGCCAACGAACGGTTTCACCTAGAAGAACGAAATTTGGCGAGCCAAGTGGGATTGGTGTACTGACCATTACCTGAAAGTTTCATCAAGATTGGGTGAAAAAGTGTGTGCTGAGATTTCAGGCAACTCGTAGTTTTTTGGAAGCTTGGCAGGCCCTTTCCATGAAAGTGATTCTCGCCAGTCCCTGCTTAGGGCTACATCAACAGCAAACAAACCATAGAGATAGAACTTGAAACTGCTTTATTGTGTCAAGTTTCAAAGAGCTAGCACAAACCGTGTTTGATTTAGAGTTCCAAATACATGTATCCCAATAGGAGAAAACAGAGTGAAACCTCAAAATGAAACCGGTTACTGTAAACGAACGGTTTCACCTAGAAGAACGAAATTTGGCGAGCCAAGTGGGATTGGTGTACTGACCATTACCTGAAAGTTTCATCAAGATTGGGTGAAAAAGTGTGTGCTGAGATTTCAGGCAACTCGTAGTTTTTTGGAAGCTTGGCAGGCCCTTTCCATGAAAGTGATTCTCGCCAGTCTCTGCTTAGGGCTACATCAACAGCAAACAAACCATAGAGATAGAACTTGAAACTGCTTTATGGTGTCAAGTTTCAAAGAGCTAGCACAAACCGTGTTTGATTTAGAGTTCCAAATACATGTATCCCTATAGGAGAAAACAGAGTGAAACCTCAAAATGAAACCGGTTACTGCCAACGAACGGTTTCACCTAGAAGAACGAGATTTGGCGAGCCAAGTGAGATTGGTGTACTGATCATTCCCTGAAAGTTTCATCAAGATTGGGTGAAAAAGTGTGTGCTGAGATTTCAGGCAACTCGTAGTTTTTTGGAAGCTTGGCAGGCCCTTTTCATGAACGTGATTCTCGCCAGTCTCTGCTTAGGGTTACATGAACAGCAAACAAACCATAGAGATAGAACTTGAAACTGCTTTATTGAGTCAAGTTTCAAAGAGCTAGCACAAACCGTGTTTGATTTAGAGTTCCAAATACATGTATCCCTATAGGAGAAAACAGAGTGAAACCTCAAAATGAAACCGGTTACTGCCAACGAACGGTTTCACCTAGAAGAACGAAATTTGGCAAGCCAAGTGGGATTGGTGTACTGACCATTACCTGAAAGTTTCATCAAGATTAGGTGAAAAAGTGTGTGCTGAGATTTCAGGCAACTCGTAGTTTTTTGGAAGCTTGACAGGCCCTTTCCATTTAAGTGATTCTCGCCAGTCTCTGCTTAGGGGTACATCAACAGCAAACAAACCATAGAGATAGAACTTGAAACTGCTTTATTGTGTCAAGTTTCAAAGAGCTAGCACAAACCGTGTTTGATTTAGAGTTCCAAATACATGTATCCCTATAGGAGAAAACACAGTGAAACCTCAAAATGAAACCGGTTACTGCCAACAAACGGTTTCACCTAGAAGAACGAAATTTGGCGAGCCAAGTGGGATTGGTGTACTGACCATTACCTGAAAGTTTCATCAAGATTGGGTGAAAAAGTGTGTGCTGAGATTTCAGGCAACTCGTAGTTTTTTGGAAGCTTGGCAGGCCCTTTCCATGAAAGTGATTCTCGCCAGTCCCTGCTTAGGGCTACATCAACAGCAAACAAACCATAGAGATAGAACTTGAAACTGCTTTATTGTGTCAAGTTTCAAAGAGCTAGCACAAACCGTGTTTGATTTAGAGTTCCAAATACATGTATCCCAATAGGAGAAAACAGAGTGAAACCTCAAAATGAAACCGATTACTGTCAACGAACGGTTTCACCTAGAAGAACGAAATTTGGCGAGCCAAGTGGGATTGATGTACTGACCATTACCTGAAAGTTTCATCAAGATTGGGTGAAAAAGTGTGTGCTGAGATTTCAGGCAACTCGTAGTTTTTTGGAAGCTTGGCAGGCCCTTTCCATGAAAGTGATTCTCGCCAGTCTCTGCTTAGGGCTACATCAACAGCAAACAAACCGTAGAGATAGAACTTGAAACTGCTTTATTGTGTCAAGTTTCAAAGAGCTAGCAAAAAAAGTGTTTGATTTAGAGTTCCAAATACATGTATCCCTATAGGAGAAAACAGAGTGAAACCTCAAAATGAAACCGGTTACTGCCAACGAACGGTTTCACCTAGAAGAACAAAATTTGGCGAGCCAAGTGGGATTGGTGTACTGATCATTCTCTGAAAGTTTCATCAAGATTAGGTGAAAAAGTGTGTGCTGAGATTTCAGGCAACTCGTAGTTTTTTGGAAGCTTGGCAGGCCCTTTCCATGAAAGTGATTCTCGCCAGTCTCTTCTTAGGGCTACATCAACAGCAAACAAACCATAGAGATAGAACTTGAAACTGCTTTATTGTGTCAAGTTTCAAAGAGCTAGCACAAACCGTGTTTGATTTAGAGTTCCAAATACATGTATCCCTATAGGAGAAAACAGAGTGAAACCTCAAAATGAAACCGGTTACTGCCAACGAACGGTTTCACCTAGAAGAACGAGATTTGGCGAGCCAAGTGGGATTGGTGTACTGATCATTACCTGAAAGTTTCATCAAGATTGGGTGAAAAAGTGTGTGCTGAGATTTCAGGCAACTCGTAGTTTTTTGGAAGCTTGGCAGGCCCTTTCCATGAAAGTGATTCTCGCCAGTCTCTGCTTAGGGCTACACAAACAGCAAACAAACCATAGAGATAGAACTTGAAACTGCTTTATTGTGTCAAGTTTCAAAGAGCTAGCACAAACCGTGTTTGATTTAGAGTTCCAAATACATGTATCCCTATAGGAGAAAACAGAGTGAAACCTCAAAATGAAACCGGTTACTGCCAACGAACGGTTTCACCTAGAAGAACGAAATTTGGCGAGCCAAGTGGGATTGGTGTACTGACCATTACCTGAAAGTTTCATCAAGATTGGGTGAAAAAGTGTGTGCTGAGATTTCAGGCAACTCGTAGTTTTTTGGAAGCTTGGCAGGCCCTTTCCATGAAAGTGATTCTCGCCAGTCTCTGCTTAGGGCTACATCAACAGCAAACAAACCATAGAGATAGAACTTGAAACTCCTTTATTGTGTCAAGTTTCAAAGAGCTAGCACAAACCGTGTTTGATTTAGAGTTCCAAATACATGTATCCCTATAGGAGGAAACAGAGTGAAACCTCAAAATGAAACCGGTTACTGCCAACGAACGGTTTCACCTAGAAGAACGAGATTTGGCGAGCCAAGTGGGATTGGTGTACTGATCATTGCCTGTAAGTTTCATCAAGATTGGGTGAAAAGTGTGTGCTGAGATTTCAGGCAACTCGTAGTTTTTTGGAAACTTGGCAGGCCCTTTCCATGAAAGTGATTCTCGCCAGTCTCTGCTTAGGGCTACATCAACAGTAAACAAACCATAGAGATAGAACTTGAAACTGCTTTATTGTGTCAAGTTTCAAAGAGCTAGCACAAACCGTGTTTGATTTAGAGTTCCAAATACATGTATCCCTATAGGAGGAAACAGAGTGAAACCTCAAAATGAAACCGGTTACTGCCAACGAACGGTTTCACCTAGAAGAACGAGATTTGGCGAGCCAAGTGGGATTGGTGTACTTATCATTCCCTGATAGTTTCATCAAGATTGGGTGAAAAAGTGTGTGCTGAGATTTCAGGCAACTCCTAGTTTTTTGGAAGCTTTGCAGGCCCTTTCCATGAAAGTGATTCTCGCCAGTCTCTGCTTAGGGCTACATCAACAGCAAACAAACCATAGAGACAGAACTTGAAACTGCTTTATTGTGTTAAGTTTCAAAGAGCTAGCACAAACCGTGTTTGATTTAGAGTTCCAAATACATGTATCCCTATAGGAGAAAACAGAGTGAAACCTCAAAATGAAACCGGTTACTGCCAACGAACGGTTTCACCGAGAAGAACGAAATTTGGCGAGCCAAGTGGGATTGGTGTACTGACCATTACCTGAAAGTTTCATCAAGATTGGGTGAAAAAGTGTGTGCTGAGATTTCAGGCAACTCGTAGTTTTTTGGAAGCTTGGCAGGCCCTTTCCATGAAAGTGATTCTCGCCAGTCTCTGCTTAGGGCTACATCAACAGCAAACAAACCATAGAGATAGAACTTGAAACTGCTTTATGGTGTCAAGTTTCAAAGAGCTAGCACAAACCGTGTTTGATTTAGAGTTCCAAATACATGTATCCCTATAGGAGAAAACAGAGTGAAACCTCAAAATGAAACCGGTTACTGCCAACGAACGGTTTCACCTAGAAGAACGAGTTTTGGCGAGCCAAGTGGGATTGGTGTACTGATCATTCTCTGAAAGTTTCATCAAGATTAGGTGAAAAAGTGTGTGCTGAGATTTCAGGCAACTCGTAGTTTTTTGGAAGCTTGGCAGGCCCTTTCCATGAAAGTGATTCTCGCCAGTCTCTGCTTAGGGCTACATCAACAGCAAACAAACCATAGAGATAGAACTTGAAACTGCTTTATTGTGTCAAGTTTCAAAGAGCTAGCACAAACCGTGTTTGATTTAGAGTTCCAAATACATGTATCCCTATAGGAGGAAACAGAGTGAAACCTCAAAATGAAACCGGTTACTGCCAACGAACGGTTTCACCTAGAAAAACGAGATTTGGCGAGCCAAGTGGGATTGGTTTACTGATCATTCCCTGATAGTTTCATCAAGATTGGGTGAAAAAGTGTGTGCTGAGATTTCAGGCAACTCGTAGTTTTTTGGAAGCTTGGCAGGCCCTTTCCATGAAAGTGATTCTCGCCAGTCTCTGCTTAGGGCTACATCAACAGCAAACAAACCATAGAGATAGAACTTGAAACTGCTTTATTGTGTCAAGTTTCAAAGAGCTAGCACAAACCGTGTTTGATTTAGAGTTCCAAATACATGTATCCCTATAGGTGGAAACAGAGTGAAACCTCAAAATGAAACCGGTTACTGCCAACGAACGGTTTCACCTAGAAGAACGAGATTTGGCGAGCCAAGTGGGATTGGTGTACTGATCATTCCCTGATAGTTTCATCAAGATTGGGTGAAAAAGTGTGTGCTGAGATTTCAGGCAACTCCTAGTTTTTTGGAAGCTTGGCAGGCCCTTTCCATGAAAGTGATTCTCGCCAGTCTCTGCTTAGGGCTACATGAAGAGCAAACAAACCATAGAGATAGAACTTGAAACTGCTTTATTGTGTTAAGTTTCAAAGAGCTGGCACAAACCGTGTTTGATTTAGAGTTCCAAATACATGTATCCCTATAGGAGAAAACAGAGTGAAACCTCAAAATGAAACCGGTTACTGCCAACGAACGGTTTCACCAAGAAGAACGAAATTTGGCGAGCCAAGTGGGATTGGTGTACTGACCATTACCTGAAAGTTTCATCAAGATTGGGTGAAAAAGTGTGTGCTGAGATTTCAGGCAACTCGTAGTTTTTTGGAAGCTTGGCAGGCCCTTTCCATGAAAGTGATTCTCGCCAGTCTCTGCTTAGGGCTACATCAACAGCAAACAAACCATAGAGATAGAACTTGAAACTGCTTTATGGTGTCAAGTTTCAAAGAGCTAGCACAAACCGTGTTTGATTTAGAGTTCCAAATACATGTATCCCTATAGGAGAAAACAGAGTGAAACCTCAAAATGAAACCGGTTACTGCCAACAAACGGTTTCACCTAGAAGAACGAAATTTGGCGAGCCAAGTGGGATTGGTGTACTGACCATTACCTGAAAGTTTCATCAAGATTGGGTGAAAAAGTGTTTGCTGAGATTTCAGGCAACTCGTAGTTTTTTGGAAGCTTGGCAGGCCCTTTCCATGAAAGTGATTCTCGCCAGTCCCTGCTTAGGGCTACATCAACAGCAAACAAACCATAGAGATAGAACTTGAAACTGCTTTATTGTGTCAAGTTTCAAAGAGCTAGCACAAACCGTGTTTGATTTAGAGTTCCAAATACATGTATCCCAATAGGAGAAAACAGAGTGAAACCTCAAAATGAAACCGATTACTGTCAACGAACGGTTTCACCTAGAAGAACGAAATTTGGCGAGCCAAGTGGGATTGGTGTACTGACCATTACCTGAAAGTTTCATCAAGATTGGGTGAAAAAGTGTGTGCTGAGTTTTCAGGCAACTCGTAGTTTTTTTGAAGCTTGGCAGGCCCTTTCCATGAAAGTGATTCTCGCCAGTCTCTGCTTAGGGCTACATCAACAGCAAACAAACCATAGAGATAGAACTTGAAACTGCTTTATTGTGTCAAGTTTCAAAGAGCTAGCAAAAAAAGTGTTTGATTTAGAGTTCCAAATACATGTATCCCTATAGGAGAAAACAGAGTGAAACCTCAAAATGAAACCGGTTACTGCCAACGAACGGTTTCACCTAGAAGAACAAAATTTGGCGAGCCAAGTGGGATTGGTGTACTGATCATTCTCTGAAAGTTTCATCAAGATTAGGTGAAAAAGTGTGTGCTGAGATTTCAGGCAACTCGTAGTTTTTTGGAAGCTTGGCAGGCCCTTTCCATGAAAGTGATTCTCGCCAGTCTCTTCTTAGGGCTACATCAACAGCAAACAAACCATAGAGATAGAACTTGAAACTGCTTTATTGTGTCAAGTTTCAAAGAGCTAGCACAAACCGTGTTTGATTTAGAGTTCCAAATACATGTATCCCTATAGGAGAAAACAGAGTGAAACCTCAAAATGAAACCGGTTACTGCCAACGAACGGTTTCACCTAGAAGAACGAGATTTGGCGAGCCAAGTGGGATTGGTGTACTGATCATTACCTGAAAGTTTCATCAAGATTGGGTGAAAAAGTGTGTGCTGAGATTTCAGGCAACTCGTAGTTTTTTGGAAGCTTGGCAGGCCCTTTCCATGAAAGTGATTCTCGCCAGTCTCTGCTTAGGGCTACATCAACAGCAAACAAACCATAGAGATAGAACTTGAAACTCCTTTATTGTGTCAAGTTTCAAAGAGCTAGCACAAACCGTGTTTGATTTAGAGTTCCAAATACATGTATCCCTATAGGAGGAAACAGAGTGAAACCTCAAAATGAAACCGGTTACTGCCAACGAACGGTTTCACCTAGAAGAACGAGATTTGGCGAGCCAAGTGGGATTGGTGTACTGATCATTGCCTGTAAGTTTCATCAAGATTGGGTGAAAAGTGTGTGCTGAGATTTCAGGCAACTCGTAGTTTTTTGGAAACTTGGCAGGCCCTTTCCATGAAAGTGATTCTCGCCAGTCTCTGCTTAGGGCTACATCAACAGTAAACAAACCATAGAGATAGAACTTGAAACTGCTTTATTGTGTCAAGTTTCAAAGAGCTAGCACAAACCGTGTTTGATTTAGAGTTCCAAATACATGTATCCCTATAGGAGGAAACAGAGTGAAACCTCAAAATGAAACCGGTTACTGCCAACGAACGGTTTCACCTAGAAGAACGAGATTTGGCGAGCCAAGTGGGATTGGTGTACTTATCATTCCCTGATAGTTTCATCAAGATTGGGTGAAAAAGTGTGTGCTGAGATTTCAGGCAACTCCTAGTTTTTTGGAAGCTTTGCAGGCCCTTTCCATGAAAGTGATTCTCGCCAGTCTCTGCTTAGGGCTACATCAACAGCAAACAAACCATAGAGACAGAACTTGAAACTGCTTTATTGTGTTAAGTTTCAAAGAGCTAGCACAAACCGTGTTTGATTTAGAGTTCCAAATACATGTATCCCTATAGGAGAAAACGGAGTGAAACCTCAAAATGAAACCGGTTACTGCCAACGAACGGTTTCACCGAGAAGAACGAAATTTGGCGAGCCAAGTGGGATTGGTGTACTGACCATTACCTGAAAGTTTCATCAAGATTGGGTGAAAAAGTGTGTGCTGAGATTTCAGGCAACTCGTAGTTTTTTGGAAGCTTGGCAGGCCCTTTCCATGAAAGTGATTCTCGCCAGTCTCTGCTTAGGGCTACATCAACAGCAAACAAACCATAGAGATAGAACTTGAAACTGCTTTATGGTGTCAAGTTTCAAAGAGCTAGCACAAACCGTGTTTGATTTAGAGTTCCAAATACATGTATCCCTATAGGAGAAAACAGAGTGAAACCTCAAAATGAAACCGGTTACTGCCAACGAACGGTTTCACCTAGAAGAACGAGTTTTGGCGAGCCAAGTGGGATTGGTGTACTGATCATTCTCTGAAAGTTTCATCAAGATTAGGTGAAAAAGTGTGTGCTGAGATTTCAGGCAACTCGTACTTTTTTGGAAGCTTGGCAGGCCCTTTCCATGAAAGTGATTCTCGCCAGTCTCTGCTTAGGGCTACATCAACAGCAAACAAACCATAGAGATAGAACTTGAAACTGCTTTATTGTGTCAAGTTTCAAAGAGCTAGCACAAACCGTGTTTGATTTAGAGTTCCAAATACATGTATCCCTATAGGAGGAAACAGAGTGAAACCTCAAAATGAAACCGGTTACTGCCAACGAACGGTTTCACCTAGAAAAACGAGATTTGGCGAGCTAAGTGGGATTGGTTTACTGTTCATTCCCTGATTGTTTCATCAAGATTGGGTGAAAAAGTGTGTGCTGAGATTTCAGGCAACTCGTAGTTTTTTGGAAGCTTGGCAGGCCCTTTCCATGAAAGTGATTCTCGCCAGTCTCTGCTTAGGGCTACATCAACAGCAAACAAACCATAGAGATAGAACTTGAAACTGCTTTATTGTGTCAAGTTTCAAAGAGCTAGCACAAACCGTGTTTGATTTAGAGTTCCAAATACATGTATCCCTATAGGTGGAAACAGAGTGAAACCTCAAAATGAAACCGGTTACTGCCAACGAACGGTTTCACCTAGAAGAACGAGATTTGGCGAGCCAAGTGGGATTGGTGTACTGATCATTCCCTGATAGTTTCATCAAGATTGGGTGAAAAAGTGTGTGCTGAGATTTCAGGCAACTCCTAGTTTTTTGGAAGCTTGGCAGGCCCTTTCCATGAAAGTGATTCTCGCCAGTCTCTGCTTAGGGCTACATCAACAGCAAACAAACCATAGAGATAGAACTTGAAACTGCTTTATTGTGTCAAGTTTCAAAGAGCTGGCACAAACCGTGTTTGATTTAGAGTTCCAAATACATGTATCCCTATAGGAGAAAACAGAGTGAAACCTCAAAATGAAACCGGTTACTGCCAACGAACGGTTTCACCAAGAAGAACGAAATTTGGCGAGCCAAGTGGGATTGGTGTACTGACCATTACCTGAAAGTTTCATCAAGATTGGGTGAAAAAGTGTGTGCTGAGATTTCAGGCAACTCGTAGTTTTTTGGAAGCTTGGCAGGCCCTTTCCATGAAAGTGATTCTCGCCAGTCTCTGCTTAGGGCTACATGAACAGCAAACAAACCATAGAGATAGAACTTGAAACTGCTTTATGGTGTCAAGTTCAAAGAGCTAGCACAAACCGTGTTTGATTTAGAGTTCCAAATACATGTATCCCTATAGGAGAAAACAGACTGAAACCTCAAAATGAAACCAGTTACTGCCAACGAACGGTTTCACTGAGAAAACGAAATTTGGCGAGCCAAGTGGGATTGGTGTACTGACCATTACCTGAAAGTTTCATCAAGATTGGGTGAAAAAGTGTGTGCTGAGATTTCAGGCAACTCGTAGTTTTTTGGAAGCTTGGCAGGCCCTTTCCATGAAAGTGATTCTCGCCAGTCTCTGCTTAGGGCTACATCAACAGCAAACAAACCATAGAGATAGAACTTGAAACTGCTTTATTGTGTCAAGTTTCAAAGAGCTAGCACAACACGTGTTTGATTTAGAGTTCCAAATACATGTATCCCTATAGGTGGAAACAGAGTGAAACCTCAAAATGAAACCGGTTACTGCCAACGAACGGTTTCACCTAGAAGAACGAGATTTGGCGAGCCAAGTGGGATTGGTGTACTGATCATTCCCTGATAGTTTCATCAAGATTGGGTGAAAAAGTGTGTGCTGAGATTTCAGGCAACTCGTAGTTTTTTGGAAGCTTGGCAGGCCCTTTCCATGAAAGTGATTCTCGCCTGTCTCTGCTTAGGGCTACATCAACAGCAAACAAACCATAGAGATAGAACTTGAAACTGCTTTATTGTGTCAAGTTTCAAAGAGCTAGCACAAACCGTGTTTGATTTAGAGTTCCAAATACATGTATCCATATAGGGAGAAAACAGAGTGAAACCTCAAAATGAAACCGGTTACTGCCAATGAACGGTTCACCTAGACGAACGAAATTTGGCGAGCCAAGTGGGATTGGGGTACTGACCATTACCTGAAAGTTTCATCAAGATTGGGTGAAAAAGTGTGTGCTGAGATTTCAGGGCAACTCGTAGTTTTTTGGAAGCTTGGCAGGCCCTTTCCATGAAAGTGATTCTCGCCAGTCTCTGCTTAGGGCTACATCAACAGCAAACAAACCATAGAGATAGAACTTGAAACTGCTTTATGGTGTCAAGTTTCAAAGAGCTAGCACAAACCGTGTTTGATTTAGAGTTCCAAATGCATGTATCCCTATAGGAGAAAACAGAGTGAAACCTCAAAATGAAACCGGTTACTGCCAACGAACGGTTTCACCTAGAAGAACGAAATTTGGCGAGCCAAGTGGGATGGTGTACTGACCATTACCTGAAAGTTTCATCAAGATTAGGTGAAAAAGTGTGTGCTGAGATTTCAGGCAACTCGTACTTTTTTGGAAGCTTGGCAGGCCCTTTCCATGAAAGTGATTCTCGCCAGTCTCTGCTTAGGGCTACATCAACAGCAAACAAACCATAGAGATAGAACTTGAAACTGCTTTATTGTGTCAAGTTTCAAAGAGCTAGCACAAACCGTGTTTGATTTAGAGTTCCAAATACATGTATCCCTATAGGAGAAAACAGAGTGAAACCTCAAAATGAAACCGGTTACTGCCAACGAACGGTTTCACCTAGAAGAACGAGTTTTGGCGAGCCAAGTGGGATTGGTGTACTGATCATTCTCTGAAAGTTTCATCAAGATTAGGTGAAAAAGTGTGTGCTGAGATTTCAGGCAACTCGTACTTTTTTGGAAGCTTGCAGGCCCTTTCCATGAAAGTGATTCTCGCCAGTCTCTGCTTAGGCTACATCAACAGCAAACAAACCATAGAGATAGAACTTGAAACTGCTTTATTGTGTCAAGTTTCAAAGAGCTAGCACAAACCGTGTTTGATTTAGAGTTCCAAATACATGTATCCCTATAGGAGGAAACAGAGTGAAACCTCAAAATGAAACCGGTTACTGCCAACGAACGGTTTCACCTAGAAAAACGAGATTTGGCGAGCTAAGTGGGATTGGTTTACTGTTCATTCCCTGATTGTTTCATCAAGATTGGGTGAAAAAGTGTGTGCTGAGATTTCAGGCAACTCGTAGTTTTTTGGAAGCTTGGCAGGCCCTTTCCATGAAAGTGATTCTCGCCAGTCTCTGCTTAGGCTACATCAACAGCAAACAAACATAGAGATAGAACTTGAAACTGCTTTATTGTGTCAAGTTTCAAAGAGCTAGCACAAACCGTGTTTGATTAGAGTTCCAAATACATGTATCCCTATAGGTGGAAACAGAGTGAAACCTCAAAATGAAACCGGTTACTGCCAACGAACGGTTTCACCTAGAAGAACGAGATTTGGCGAGCCAAGTGGGATTGGTGTACTGATCATTCCCTGATAGTTTCATCCAAGATTGGGTGAAAAAGTGTGTGCTGAGATTTCAAGGCAACTCCTAGTTTTTTGGAAGCTTGGCAGGCCCTTTCCATGAAAGTGATTCTCGCCAGTCTCTGCTTAGGGCTACATCAACAGCAAACAAACCATAGAGATAGAACTTGAAACTGCTTTATTGTGTCAAGTTTCAAAGAGCTGGCACAAACCGTGTTTGATTTAGAGTTCCAAATACATGTATCCCTATAGGAGAAAACAGAGTGAAACCTCAAAATGAAACCGGTTACTGCCAACGAACGGTTTCACCAAGAAGAACGAAATTTGGCGAGCCAAGTGGGATTGGTGTACTGACCATTACCTGAAAGTTTCATCAAGATTGGGTGAAAAAGTGTGTGCTGAGATTTCAGGCAACTCGTAGTTTTTTGGAAGCTTGGCAGGCCCTTTCCATGAAAGTGATTCTCGCCAGTCTCTGCTTAGGGCTACATGAACAGCAAAACAAACCATAGAGATAGAACTTGAAACTGCTTTATGGTGTCAAGTTTCAAAGAGCTAGCACAAACCGTGTTTGATTTAGAGTTCCAAATACATGTATCCCTATAGGAGAAAACAGACTGAAACCTCAAAATGAAACCAGTTACTGCCAACGAACGGTTTCACTGAGAAGAACGAAATTTGGCGAGCCAAGTGGGATTGGTGTACTGACCATTACCTGAAAGTTTCATCAAGATTGGGTGAAAAAGTGTGTGCTGAGATTTCAGGCAACTCGTAGTTTTTTGGAAGCTTGGCAGGCCCTTTCCATGAAAGTGATTCTCGCCAGTCTCTGCTTAGGGCTACATCAACAGCAAACAAACCATAGAGATAGAACTTGAAACTGCTTTATTGTGTCAAGTTT
Source organism: Ictidomys tridecemlineatus (assembly GCF_052094955.1). Lineage (NCBI taxonomy): Eukaryota > Metazoa > Chordata > Mammalia > Rodentia > Sciuridae > Ictidomys > Ictidomys tridecemlineatus. The sequence continues at coordinate 51,864 of NW_027523287.1, forward strand.
CAAAGAGCTAGCACAAACCGTGTTTGATTTAGAGTTCCAAATACATGTATCCCTATAGGTGGAAACAGAGTGAAACCTCAAAATGAAACCGGTTACTGCCAACGAACGGTTTCACCTAGAAGAACGAGATTTGGCGAGCCAAGTGGGATTGGTGTACTGATCATTCCCTGATAGTTTCATCAAGATTGGGTGAAAAAGTGTGTGCTGAGATTTCAGGCAACTCGTAGTTTTTTGGAAGCTTGGCAGGCCCTTTCCATGAAAGTGATTCTCGCCTGTCTCTGCTTAGGGCTACATCAACAGCAAACAAACCATAGAGATAGAACTTGAAACTGCTTTATTGTGTCAAGTTTCAAAGAGCTAGCACAAACCGTGTTTGATTTAGAGTTCCAAATACATGTATCCGTATAGGAGAAAACAGAGTGAAACCTCAAAATGAAACCGGTTACTGCCAATGAACGGTTTCACCTAGACGAACGAAATTTGGCGAGCCAAGTGGGATTGGGGTACTGACCATTACCTGAAAGTTTCATCAAGATTGGGTGAAAAAGTGTGTGCTGAGATTTCAGGCAACTCGTAGTTTTTTGGAAGCTTGGCAGGCCCTTTCCATGAAAGTGATTCTCGCCAGTCTCTGCTTAGGGCTACATCAACAGCAAACAAACCATAGAGATAGAACTTGAAACTGCTTTATGGTGTCAAGTTTCAAAGAGCTAGCACAAACCGTGTTTGATTTAGAGTTCCAAATGCATGTATCCCTATAGGAGAAAACAGAGTGAAACCTCAAAATGAAACCGGTTACTGCCAACGAACGGTTTCACCTAGAAGAAC
>NW_027523288.1:0-52613 GCF_052094955.1 Ictidomys tridecemlineatus
AGTTCAAAATCTTCACCCATCCTCTGTGTAAAATCAAACCCTCCTTTATCAGAAGAAAAAAAATTTAGAGCCCTGGGAAGAATAAGAAATCAGAATAAGAAAAAAAGTAATAGAGGAATAAATAGAAATTTATAGTACTTAGCACTTTTTAACATAAGTGTGTTGATTGTTTTTATGATCAGTGCAAGTTGTAAAGATTTGTGTGTAATAAAAATATTGAAGCAGAATACAACAGTCACTAATATGCCATTATGTAAAAATGTGAGTATGTAACAGATGTGATTCTGCAATCTGTATTGGGGGTAGAAATGGGAGTTCAAAACCCAATGGAGTCAAATGTATGAAAGATGATTTATCAAGAGCTCTGTAATGTTTTGAACAATCAATAAAAAAAAGAAAAAAAAATTGAAATTTTTAAAATGATTTAGTGTACTTGATTTTCTTTTTTATATTTGAAGAGTTTGAATCTGTATTTATGACAGAATATTAGAAAAGCCTAATGTGTTATGTGAATATTGTTATTAATTGTGCAAATGATATGTAGGATTTGGCGAAAAGTTTACTTTTATGAATTATACATTCCATGTTATCCAGAAGTCAAATCATACTGGATTGTTTTCATTGTGATAGACCATAGACATAAATATACTTATTAACATACTATAACGTGTTTTTAACTAATTTTTATTGTTATTATTATCAGGAATTGAACCTAGGGGGTGATTTACCACTGTATTACACCCCCAGCCCTTTTCACTTTTTTTTCATTTAATTTTGAGATAAGGTGTAGCTAAATTGCCAAGGGTCTTGTAAATTGCCCAGGCTGGCCTCAAACTTGTAATTCTCCTGCCTCAGCTTCCTTTAGAAAATAGAAATCCTTTCAAGGGAGGACAGAATGTTTAAAATAGAGATTTTAAAACATTGACTAATTCAGCAAATTGACTATATATTTGTAACACTTGACAGCAGCATAAATCAATGCCAAACCTCATACCTGGACTTCTTTGGTCCTTTCTTCCTTCTCACCCTCTTTTCCTCCTTCTTTCTTCCCCTTCTTTATTTCCACTATCTAAATCTAAATCTATTACATATTTTTGATAAACATTCTTAGAAAAGTCCAGAAGCATGGAGATAATTGAAAATAAGCATTGCCTTATCAACATTCCCAGCATCAAGCAACACATCTTCAAAGACCAAACTGTTAAAGGCTTAAACACAAAGTTCATTTTTTTCAAAGAATTTTGATCTTTTGCAGTCATCTGAATCATTGCCCAATTTCCTTGTTAATTTTGAAATTTTCATGTTTCACTTGGAGGATGGAAAGAACAAGTAGTTATATAGTAATATCCTAATTCCAAACTTTTTTTAAAAAAGCAGTGCTGAATTAGTATTAAATACTACCACACTTAAAAGATAACTGATAAAAATTTCAATATTGAAGATCATAATTTAGAGTAATGGATTGAGAAAAACAGAGTTTTTTGTTGTTTCAAAGTGTTTTTTTCTTACCCATTATCTCTTTAAACTATGAGATTGACATTATCATCATTCTCTTTCACACAAGGAAACAGGATGAATAATAGTTGGTAGCTGGATTCAAAATAGTTGGTAGCTGAATTCAATCACATGGCTAATGACTGCTCAGGGACTTGAAAAAAAGCACTTCTGATTCCACACCATTTTCATTACACTAAATTTTCGGTATTAAAATGCAATACAAGATGTTTGTTACTGTGACAGAAAGATCCCTTCTTTCGAATAAAAATATATAAGCCACATAATCACATGAGAAATGCACACTTGATGATAATGACAATAAAACATTTGGTTCTCCATCATATTCAGTAAAAGCTACAATTCCAAGTGCTAATGCCAAGTTTTTGAAAGTTTCTGAGTCAACAAAGAAATATTTCATCATTACCTGATCAAACCAGAGGCCTGAATTGAGAGCTATAGTTCATCAAGTACAGTGCAGGGTTCTTGAAACCCTGCAGCATTACCAGCATGTCTCTGACTTAAAAATATAAAGATTTAATTGGGGAGAAAAAATATGAACTGGAAGTGATAAATAATACTAACATGGCTGATGTAGAGTGAATGTGAAGTCAGTCATTTTGAAGATCATCAATATGGAGATGATAGTGAGATGCAGGATAAGAGAAGAAATGTGATTTTCAGTGTTGACCCTGAAATGTTCAAACTCATCTGCAGAAGCAATTGGTAATAATGGCCATCTTCTAAGACTGAACCAAATCTCCTGCTTGGTCTATGATATCTAATTTTCTGTATGGAAAAAAGACACAACTTGGAAAGAAGATGAGCCTTTTCCTTCTTACAACTTATGAAGAGGCTACATGGCCAAGAGGAGGATAGTCATTTGCATGTTTTTATGAGCTAAAAATAAACAACTGGGTTTGTTTGGTTATCAAATCACAGAGGGGCAAAGATTTTATTTAGAGTAAAAGGGGTAAGAGTTTTCCTAAGACATGCTTCCTCTGCTTCTCAAACCCAAATGTTCTTGAAGATCCTGGAGATCCCGCTAAAAAATTCCCAACTTAAAAAAATTAGCTGTGGTGCAGGCTAAGACTCTCATTGAGAGTTCTTTGGGTATATACCAAGGAGAGAAAGAGAGCTGGGTCAAATGATAATTCCATTCCAAGTTTTCTGAAGAATCTCCCATATTGCTTTCCATAGTGGTCACTCCAGTTTGCAGTCCCACTAGCAATTTTTCAGTGTACCTTTTCCCACATATCCTTGCTAACGTTTGTTGTTATTTGTATTCTTGATCGCTGCCATTCTGACTGGAGTGACAGGGAATCTCAGCATAGTTTTAATTTGCATTTCTCTAATTACTAGAGATGTTGAACAATTTTTCATATATTTTTGACCATGTGTATTTTTTTATTAAGAATCTGTAGGTTTATTAGGGAGTGTTCTTGTAACTAATACTTGTGTTTACAAGGAAAGGAAGTAGTTGAACTGTGATAATGGAAGTTTCAGCTGACTTGATAGCTGGAAAAACCCTTTAGAATCATCATGAATTGGAAAAAGGGGCTAGATCTTTACATATCATCTTAATCAGTGGTGGACTGTCTTGGGAAGGGAGCAAGGTTCAATTATCTATTGCCACATAGCAAACAACCTCAAACATGGCATAAAATAACAACTATCATTTATTTTTTCTACTGGTGAATTATAGTTGTACATAATTGTAGGATTTGTTGTCACATTTTGTACATGCATACAATATAACAATACAATTCATCCAATATTATTCCCCAGTATATCCCCTTTCTCCCCACCCCCAATCCTTTTCTTCTGTTTTCCCTTCAATTTTCATGAGACACAACCCACCTTTCTTTTCCTTTTTCTTCTCTAGTTTTCAGGTATGCCAAACTATGGAACCAGTCTAGGTGTCCATCAATGGATGAATGGATAAAGAAAATGTGGTATATATAAACAATGGAGTTTCATTCGGCCATAAAGAAAACATGAAACCATTTGTATTTTTTCTTCTGTGAAATGCTCGTTTAGGTTCTTCGCACATTTATTGATTGGGTTATTTGGTGTTAAGGTTTCTGATTTTTTTATATCCTGGATTAATGCTCTATTTGAGGTGCATGAGGTAAAAATTTTCTCCAATTCTGTAGATGTCTTAACATTCTTGATTGTTTCCTTTTCTGTGAAACAGCGTTTTAGTTTGATACCATCCAGGTTACATCGATTCTTGATTTTACTTCTTGTACTCATTTAGGAGGCTCATTGAGGGAGTCAGTTCCTAAAACCAACATAATGGAGAGTTAGACCTATCTTTTCTTCTAGTAGATGTATAGTTTCTGGTCTAATTTATAGGTCTTTGATGCACTTTGAGTTGAGTTTTTTGCAGAGTAAAGATTGGGGTTAAATTTCATTCTGCTACATATGGATTTCCAATTTTCCCAGCATCATTTGTTAAAGAGGCTCTCTCTTTTCTTCAATGTATGTTTATGATATTTGCCAGAAAAAAAATGGATGGATCTGGAGACTATTTTTCTAAGCAAAATAAGTAAATCCCTCAAAACCAAAGGTCTAATATTCTCTCTGATATGTAGATGCTAACACACAATAAGCAGGGGAGGGGATGAGTAGAATTTCAGTAGATTTGACAAAGGGAAATTAAGGGAACAGAGGGAGAAAGGAATGGAAAGACAGCAGAATGATTCTGAAATAATTTTCTATATACATATCGGAATTTACCACAGTGAATTTATACATGGTGTACAACCACAAATCTTAGATCCTAATTAGAATAAGATGTTTGTATAAATAAGTCCAGTTATACTCTACTGTCATGTATAACTACAAAGAACAAAACAAAACTCTCCTGTTGCTGCTGGTCCACTTGCCAGACTTTAAGGAGAAAACCCCTAGGATAAAAGGAAGAGTCATCTGAGAAGTTTCAGGTGAGGAAGCAAGATAGATTGGAATGAAAAGTGGATTCAGAAAGAGACACAGAAATAAAAGGTTTGTTGTAGGAACTGAAGTATCTACATGGAAGGAAGAATCTGAGATGGAATGGCTGAGAATCTGTGATGATAAGCTTCAGGGTGTCTATATCAAAAGCTGAAATAGTAAGATAGTTTTAAAATGTAATGCTGCAGTCTCTTTCCATTTAAAGGACAATGGTTATTGTCCTTTAAACTTAACCGCACAATAATCTATTGCTATTACTCTTATGAACCTATCTGAAACGATTTGTAACATGAAGCAGGACAGCCCATTTCACTTAAGAAAAGGGAAACTTCAATAGCTTATTTGGGCCTACTTCTGTTTCTAACTTAGGTCAAAATATTTGCTAGTAAGATAGTTTTAAAACTTAATGCTTCAGTCTCTTCACATTTAAAGGACCTGTGTCTTAATGCTGCAGTCTCTTCCCATTGTTACTGTAGCTCTTTCACTCCTTTTCTGCCTGGTGATAACACATTTATTAGATAGAGTGTGAAACTTCAATATAACATTTTTTTAGTGAGTTTTTATTGTTCTTTGAACATATTCTATATCCTCTTTATAGCTTGGACCTTTACTTAAGGCAGAATTTCATCTCTGCCACTTCCTAGGACTTGAACTTGATGGATGATGCATAAAATATGGGTCTTAATTTCTAGAAGCCAGAATTGATACCAATAACTCTATGTGAACATCTGCAATGTCAGGCACTACACTAAGGGTGATAATTATCATATTTATTTTTTATTACAAAATTGCATGGGAAATTCTATTATATGAATAGAATGATATTCAAAATATTCTATTATTATGGTCATTGGTATATGTATGAGGCATTTGAGCACAGAAAAGTTTGGAAAGTTATCCAAGGTCATAGAATTTTTGGCAGGTCTAGTAGTTATGATTTAATTGCTAAAATCCTGAATCCAGATCTCATGCACTAAATGCCTTTCTATACTTGGAATGAAAGAAAGAAGATTAAAAAAACAACATTAAGCAAGTAAACTAACACAGAGTGGCATTGTGTAGGTTTGTCTTAAAACACTTGATTGCTAAAAAGGGCCAATAGGAAACTAGGGAAGATGTCATAAAGGAGGTCACTCAAAATGATAGCAGAATGATGAAGCAGCATATAGAAAAGCAATTAAAACAACCACATAACATGAAAAGGAAAATCAAGGCAGTGTAGTGGCACACACCTGTAATTTCAGCCACTGGAGAGGTTGAGACAGGATAATCACAAGTTCGAGGCCAGCGTCAAAAACTTAGCTAGACTCTGTCACAAATTTTTAATAAAAGAATTAAAAATGGGGATGTGGTTTGTAGCTCAGTGGCAAAGTGCCAAATTCAACCTCCTATAATAATAAAAGGGAGGAAATTATTTACTGTTACCACTTGTGGAACCAGACAGCATAAGTTACAAGAAAGTTTTTGCCCTATCAAATATTTTGATACAAATTTGGAACAAAAAAAGCCATTTCCCTTTTCTTAAATGAAACAGGCTGTCCTGGTTCATATTACAAATCTTTCCAGATAGGTTCATAAGAGTAATAGCAATAGATTGTTGTGTGGTTAAGTTTAAAGGACAATGACTATTTCTCCTGAAGTGGGAAATTATTCAAAAATGATAGAGTAAAGCCATAGAAGACTCTGATTCAGTTGATACCAAATCAAACTATAAGGGATGTTTTGGTATCAAGGTTTACCTGGACTTTCCGTGGCAGAAAAGCTGTTATTAAGATATATTAGCGGGCTGGGGATGTAGCTCAAGCGGTAGCACACTCGCCTGGCATGCGGGTTCGATCCTCAGCACCACATACCAACAAAGATGTTGTGTCCGCCGAGAACTAAAAAATAAAATATTAAAAATTCTCTCTCTCTCTCTCTCTCTCTCTCTCTCTCTCTCTCTCTCTCTCCTCTCTCACTCTTTCTTAAAAAAAAAGATATATTAGCTTGGTTGTACAAGAAGGAGTTCTACTGGTTCTGGGGGAATCACGACTCACAGTAATTCAGTCCTCCTGGGATCTTGGCAGAAATCAAGCAGTACTTTGCAACAGCTGTGAAATATGCATGGGACACCTCTACAAATTGTCAGTGATGAATGACCATTGGGACCATTGGGCTTTCATTTAGTTGAAAGGGCTTTAACCAACATAGGACACCTGTGAGTATGGCAAGGTATTTTGGGGATAGCAATGACTATTTTTGATTCTTTAGTCCTAGAACATCAAGTTATATTTATCGATCGGAATAACTGAAACAAGATGACTCTGGCATCTCAAAACGTTATTGAATTTGGGGGATTGTTTTTTTTATTTTATTTTTTAAATCTCAAAGCCAAAGTCTTCACTTTGTTTTGAGTCCAAGGAAGCTACTATAATATTTAGCTTGATACTGATGTTTAATGTAAAGGTTGAAATAAATGAGTCCATGTTAACTTTGCTAACTTGCCAAGTGCTACTACCTTCTCCAGATGAGTTGGATTGCGTGGAGGAGTAATTTGTGGAGGAAAGGGACACTAGGGATGTGTGGTTTGCTTTTAAACTGCATGGCTGGGCATCCAAGGCTAGAGTTCAACTCATTGTTATTCATATCCTTCTGGCTAGTGGCATGTTCATTAATTCCATTGGAAATCAAAAAGGGTATGCATGTCCTTATTTGTTAAGTGACTTGATTACTCAATGGCAGCATTACCTATTTTTCAATTTGGGGGATGACTGAGAAAGCATTTGTAGTAACTATAAGATAATAGGTACTGAATACACATTCAGAACATACTTATAAATTTATTTGATTTATTCATGTCATTGCCTTCTTTTCTAATGTTTATGCCTATGTGCATTAAATTTTCAAGCTGGTAGAAACTTCTCAATAGATCCTGCCTTCTCTTTTGGTTTCAATAAACTGGTTCATTATTTCAACAAATACATCCAAATAACGTTTAGGCCTCTACTTATAAATGCCCACATTTTAGATTTTATCACTCAATCAACAAATGTATATTTAGCTTCTACTTTGAGGTCTAGAATTTTCTAGACTTTCTGAGGAACAAAATATATAAAGGGTATAGTCAAGATGTGTAAATAATCTCAGTCCTGAGAGGAAGTAAGGCTTTCACATATGCTGTAAATCAGCATTTTCCAAAGTGTGTACTGTGAAATAGTGATGGGTTTTGCAAGATATTCTTGAACAAAAAAGTTGAGGAATGCCAGGTTAACCATTCTTTTTGAATTATAGGACCTCAATGACATTTAATATCTTGTGACTTCTATAAAAATCCACTGGCAATGGGGAAATTATATTATACAGTGACCAGGAAACACTTATTTTACTAGAATGTGCCTGTTTTCATTTATCAGAACTCTAGTATTCCAGAAAACTCATTTTAGGAAATGATGTAAGGGCTGGGAATCAAAAACACCAGTGCATTTATCATTTTTCTGCCACCAAACCACTATGGGGCATTAACTATATTGCTTAAATTTTCTGTGCCTCTGTTTTTCAAATTTTAAATAGAGGAAATAAGACCAAGTTCCACTATCCTCTGAGTACTGCAGAGGAGAGGAGGTAGTGGAGGTAGAAAGATGAATGTTAAAGTAATTTTGAAAAGTTAAATTTGTATATAATTGCATGACCTTGTATGTGAACTGGAAGAAAATAATAGAGGATTTATAGAACTAATTTAATGAGTGATTTCTGCTGAAGGATTTCCTGTGATAATCATGAAAACAATGCCTTTTCATAAAACATAAAGAAGAATAGCTAAGAATTGTCAGGAAAGAATTATAATGCTTGTACATTTATCAATGTCTGCATAAAAACCATTCTGGTTTCTAAACTATTCTTTGGCAACTTGATAGAAAACATTCAGAAGCAGATGTACAAGAATCCCCAAATAGTTTCACATAAATTATGGTGAATTTATATAGAACAACAGCTAAATATTAAATTTTGCCAAAAATGCTTTTGTCAGCCACCTATCAGACCAAAAATGCTTTGTCAGCATATCAGACCAACTTCCTGAGCCATGTGAGGCCCATAGACTCTATGGTTCATTCTATATTTTATGAAAATTAAAATTTCCAAACTAAATATATGGTAAAGGTTTCTTCCATTTTTTGTATGACTTCCTTCACCATATCAATATTCATTATTAAGAGAATTGGGGAATAAAATGTGAAAGATGTGACCTACTTTTTTTCTAATTCTATGTGTTTGTGGAAAGTAAAATATAATCACTGCAGTCATGTAGTCATAAATATAACATTATTCCTATAATAAAACTTGCCTTAAATTATAATCTGTTTCACATTTTAAGTATTTTAAGGATAGTCTCTTTTGTCATCAGTTGGTATAACATTTTTGAAAAGCAATTTAATCTGTGTAATTAGGAACCAAAAAACTTTGGTTTTTTGTGAACCATGTTTCTGTGTTGTGTATGTGCGTATACTGAAAATTTATGCCCTACATAAGAGCAAAGGATAACTACTTAAATATATTTATTATAGTACTAGTTACATTATCAAAACTTGGAAAACAATGGAATTCCCATGGATAGAGTGTATTTTTGCTTGTTGTTTTTTGTTTTTCTTGGGGTACGAGAGATTAAACTCAGGGGCACTTGACCACTGAGCCACATCCCCAGCCCTATTTTGTATTTTATTTAGAGACAGGGTCTCACTGAGTTTCTTAGCTCCCCACTGTTGCTGAGGCTGGCTTTGAATTCATGATCCTCCTGCCTCTGCCTCTCCTGCCTCAGCATTCCCAGCTGCTGAGATTACAGGCATGTGCCACCGGCCCAGCAGATAGAGTGTTTTATGTGATGCAGTTTTCTTCAGTTTGGTCAACAATAAAAAAGACATTAAAATGATAGTCATACAAATTATTATAATACTCAAAACTATGCTGGTATCTATGATGATGTGTCTTTCCAGAATCAAACTGGCACTTACCCGTATTCACAGTTATGATACTATTTATATAGAGAGGATAAGGTGAAAACTGAAGATAGTTACTTGATTTAAGGTAAGAGTTACAGGTAACTTTTTCCTTCCTTCCTTCCTTCCTTCCTTCCTTCCTTCCTTCCTTCCTTCCTTCCTTCTCTTCTTTGTTACTCCCTCTGGTATTATTAAATACTATTTATAGAATAAATCATATTTAATAAAAATTAGGATAAGTGAAGTTATGATATTTTTCATCTTTGAAATGTCTTCATCAAGAAGTTTCTATTATGTTTATAAGTAAAATGGAAGATTGATTAGCCAAATAATACCATACCTTAAAAAACCTTTCACATGAAATACTATTAGAGAGATGTGGTGGCACATGCCTATAATCCCTGTGACTCTGGAAGCTAAGACAGAAGGAAAACAAGTTCAAGGCCAGGCTTGGCAACTTAGCAAAACCTGTCTTAATATAAACTGTTGGTGATGTTTTTCATGGAATAGTGCCCCTGGGTTTAATCCAAGTACAAAAAAAGAAAGAAGAAAAGACAAGAAAACAAACATGACAAAATTCTAAATACTGAGATAAATATGCAAATATTTTTATTTTAATTAGTCATATAATTGTTTTCAGTTTTCATACCAGGATCTCTAGGATCTTTGGATTAACAAAAGGAAGACATCCAAAAACTCTCCACACTATGGAGCAGCAATCAATGAGACAAATTGTTCCCAAATTCACTGCTCCAAAGAGTACATAATATCAAATTAAATTGAATAATACAATAAATCCAATTAACAAAAAGGAGTTTACAGAATAATTATATTTAAGATTGATACATATTTTCCAGGCCAACCAAAATGTTTTCAGTCTAAGAACTATTGGAAAAAATATTTCGAAGACCAAATTCCAAACATCTGTTAACATGCTGTGTATCAAAATTTTCTAATTGTAAGTGGTTATTTTATATTTTATTAGAAATTCCCAATTTAAAATCAGGAATGGCATAAAATATTTACTTGGAGAGAAAGCAAAGTCCTGGGTTCTAAACCCAGTCTGGCACAGCCTATCTCATTGCCCATGGCTCACATCACATATCTCTCTGCAACTTGTATTCTGTGACCAAGAATTCAAACAGAATACAATCTCCTTTTAGGCATTTGGATTTCCAGTATTCACTAAGAGAACTTAAAAAATGAAAACTTTATTTGTGTTGGTTCTTCCCATGGATGAAGCAGATGATTATATACTTAGTTCATAGAAAGGACCAAAAATTATCTTTTTAAAAATAGTTTTAGAACTTCACAGAATTGTGGCATGTTATTTTCTGAGAGAAATCAACTAAATTGGATTAGATATATGGTTGCTGGTTATGTAATTTATTCTTTTATCTTTTTTTTCAGGATTTTAGGGCCCTGAAGTCCCCAATATAAATATAGAATATCAGTAGAAAAATTATAGTTCTGTGGTATTTGGGGAAATGGAATTTAATAAGAAATGTGATTAAATAGAAATGGATGCAATAGGACAACACAAATATCTCCAAATGTTGCATTTGCTAACCTTTTTCCAGTCTTCAAGCAAAGTAAAAACAGAAGTCTGATGGTTTTGAGGGAAAGTCTCTGAGCAAAAAAAGTGAATTAGAAATTTTGTAAACATTAAAGTCTTTCAAGGGCCTACAAAGGCAGAGAGATACACTGAATTAGGTAAATTACCTCCAAAATAAAATCATATTATTTTGTCCCTGACTAAAGTTTCCCCAAATATATTTTTCTTCCCAATTGCATGAAATTGTGTTGTAGAGACATTACGACAACTTGCTTTTTTCCAACTTGGCTTCCTGATAAAGCAAACATCCCATTTCACCTTAAATGACTGTAATAGTAAATGCTTCATTGGCTTTGAAGAATAGTCTGGTGTTTATGAAAATTTAGCAATTATTCCCCAGCTGAAAGGGGTCTTATTGTTTTCTTTTTCTAATTCTCTATAGATAAAATTCTCTAGGGCCCCAATAGAAATGATAACTTGCTATAAAATTTTATTTCTCCAATATCCTCACATAAAAGATTTAGCTGGGCACAAAAGAATCAAAGAACTCATTAAATTTTTAAGGTTTCTCCCTTTATGCTTCAAATTCCTGTTTATTATATAACTCCAATTTTAAATTCATCTAAAAACCAAACCAGAAAGTCAACTGAAAACTCTAGTTCTGTTCCATAAAACACGTAAATGCCTTTAATTGCTCCAGCACTGCTATTAACTTGTATTGGAAAACAAATTAGTAAGGTGAAATCTCATTACTTATCAATTCTTCTGTTTAAACAGACGCATAGAAGTCAATTTGGATGGCTTATAGCTTATTGGTTTCCTTTCTGGTTGGCTTAAATAATTCAGGAAGAATTTTTCATTCTAAATAACGTTATGTGAAAATTCTAAAATTTACCAAATAGTTATGTTGTTTTTCTAAGTTTCCAACTCCATGTATAACAGTTCAGTTAATAATTTGCACAGAAGAAAATAAACAGCAAGAGATTATTACAGTTATGAAACATATACAGTTGTTTAAAGGGTTAAATTTTATAGAAAACTATATCAAATTCGCATTACAAAAAGATTTTTAAATTCATATTATACAATAATTCTATTTTTGTGCAAATAGATATTTATACAAAGTATGTAAGTGATAACATCATGAGTGGTTTTGTTATTATTTTTTTGGTTCTGAATTCTAAAACTTATGCATTTATGAATTAAAGTATTCACTTTTAGTTATCTATAAAAAGTATTTATAAAGCAACTAAGTTCATTACAATAATTGTGAATTTTTATAGCTACTTTATGTTTCTACTAGATAGTATAGTCTTGAAAAAGTTGCAAAAATAGGTTAAGGACAGAAAAGTAAAATTTTTACATATGAATCAAAAGGGTATGTTTTTTTACTTTTGTAACTTCCAAAAATGCTTGTAGTTTTTTCAAACATAAATTTTGCATTTCAATTCTAATGAAAATTATGACTTTAAAAAAATCTTACAGAAATAACTTATAGAAACATTGTAAGCTAAGTATCATATATTTAACATCAAAATAGATTTTGATCAGATTCACCTGTTGTTAACATTTTCCACATTTGCTTTATCACTTGCTCTCTGGTCTCTTTCTCTTCTCCTCTGAACTATGTTAGCAGAAATTACCTACATGCTGTCCCTTTACTTGCATACAATGTATATTTCACAAAGATATCCCACATATTCACAGAACATCTATCAACTTTGAGAAATTTCACTTTCACATAGTACTTTATAGTCTGAATCTCAATTTTTTCATTTTTGTTAAAAGTCATCTTTATATATACTGAACTGTTCATTTATGCATTAGGATGATGCCTTTAGTCCTTCAGGAATGTTAAAATAAAAACAATCATATGAAACTTTCTGTGATAAACATAGTGAAGATGTGGAAGATGTCATCCACGATATTCCAAATATTCCAAGGTGTTGCCTTTGCAAAGGGCCATAGCAAAACTTTGATTGAATCTTTTCACCAAAAGTAGTTGCATGTTTTCTGAATATTCATGCACACAGAGAACATGTTTTGATGCTTATTTTGGCTACAAAGAAATTTAAAGCCAGAATTAGCTCGAAAATCTGGCAGGAATGTATGGTGCTTTGTTTTGCTTTGTGCTATCAATAGGAGACAGACAGATGTAAGTGGTGGGGACACAAAGTTAATGGAATAATTCTATAAAATGGGCCCACTGTGTTGACACCCCCCCCATACTTTCTTTTCTCAGAAGTAATTTACTTACAGCCCTGCCTGCCTTAAGTGGACAGGATAAGTCACATTCCTCAGTAAAATACCTGTTACCTAAATAATGTTGATAAGAGAAACACAAGTTACCCTGATGGAGGAAATTTTGTGATCCTTTTCATAGACTAGATCCCAAAACTCAAAAGAGAGATAAGGATAATTCCTCTTAGCCATAAAATTTGTAAGAATTTGTGGTTAAGAACTCAATTAGAACTGGTCAGCATAGGTCAAAGTGACCTAGAGTTGTCATGGTAGTGGGGACTTGAACGTCTGATGTCATCTTGCTGTCAGTCAAAAGTCAAAAGATGGATCTGTGTGGGGACTCTCTGGAAATTTCTCTGGGAGCCCTAATAAACGTGGAGTACACCAGAGGCTTGTTGTACCTTTCCTCTCTGAGAGGGCACATTTTCTCTATATATAGTGTCCTTGAAGGATATAATAAATAACATTCCCTAAGACAGCCCCCAGGAAGAAAGGAGGACACAGTGGCCAGGAAGGAGCGGGTTGGTGAAGAAGACACAGGTTCATCCCTTCCCAGTGGCAATGGATCCTGAAAGGAGTAGGTGGGTACTAAGCACTGGGCCCTGAACTTTTACCCTTTACCATTTCCAGTGAGTTCTGGAAGGGAAAAAAAAAAAGCAAAAAAAGTGAAGCTCTGGGTAACAGTGGATCCAGGGGGAAGAAGATAAGCAATGAGTATCAATTTCTGGGCTTTTATCCTTTCCTAGTAACATTGAGTCCTAGAGAGGAAGGCAAACAAATGAGCTCTCCATTTTGAATGTTTATCCCAGTAACAGTGAGTTTTGAGCTTTTACAACCATTTCCTTGGGTTAGAATGAGTTTTGAGCTTTTATAGCTGTTTTACTGAGTTAGATTTTTAACCTGCACAACTAGTTTCCTGTTGGCCAAGACTACTTCTCCTTCATCTTATGATTAATTCACACTAAACATTCTGCTAGGATCAACTCTCATTAAGACCCCTCTTGTAACCAGTTGTGCCATGTTCACCCCTGACAATGTGCCATATGCCATTCTGCTGACACTTAGTAAAGACAGCTGTTGATTCATTTGAGGCTGCTCCTGTCTCAGTTATTTGTGCATACAGTTCCCTTTTCCTTTTCCTATCCTTTCAATAAACTCATTGCCTGTTACTCTGAGTGACGTATCTGAAATCATTCTAACTTGATCAAAAGAATTATGGTTTGAGGGGAGGTGGGGACCTTCAGGCTGCCTCAGTTTCCTAGAAGGCCACAGTTCTGTGATACTATCACCATATTTGTAATTTATTCTTACTTTCCATTTGTTCACATTTCCTCATCTATGTCCTTTGTCCTTTACTGCTAACTGTAAAACCACTTTAATTCCTTGTAAAACAACTCTTGGACATAAACAAGTAAATGGGCTAAATACACACGCATACATAACTGGGTGAGGAATATGTCATTTATTTAATATTGTAATTGGACTTAGGACAAGTACATGTCCTAATGCCACATCTGTGAGGCAGCATGTTACCATATGCTTCTTCCTCCTTCAGCTGCTTATATTTCCAACAGAGAATCAGGTACTGTTAGGATATTTCAGTAGGTTATCTTGGTGATCCTTTTACTAGTCTCAGGATTCCCATCAACTAATTGAGAACTAATGCCAACTAATGGCAACTTTAAGAATGTGCATACAGGTGACAGTTGTGTACACATATCAAACCCATCTACAATGATAGAACATAGTTTCAGAAAATTGGTGTTTCTAAATTTAATTCACATTCTAGGCCCAGTCTAGTTAGTCGCCTCATTTCATACACTAAGCCCTTCTATTCTGCAAGAATTAGAAACCTTTTGGGCTTTCATAACAATAGCTTTTGTTCTCCTTTTCCATTTTGAAAACCTGTTTGGCTAAACCTCTAAATGAAGCTGATTAAATCCAGAAGGCCTTGGCAATGAAAAATTAGATTTTGCTAAATCATATTTTAATATATGTTATTTAGAAAATATTTTCTTGAGACTTCTTTTCTAAACAATCTTACTACAGGTCAGGGTGCTGTTTTGTGGGAAGGAAATTCCATGCTGATTGCCATAAAGTTGTCTCTATGGCAAAAGTAGGGGAATTTGAATAGTTCTATTGATTCCTCACTTTGGGAATATATTTGACAGTTGAGAAAATATCGCCACACCACATGCATGACTTTGCCCGGTTTTCACAGCAACCCAGTGAGATTATCACAACATGAATGGTGCCTATTTTATAGATGAGGAAATTGTGATCCAGAGAGTTTAAAGTGGTCCATGATCAGGAATTTTCTGCCTGTATAGTATTCAGTTTTTTTTTTTACGAACCCTCAATCAAACTCATAATTTACCCATTTCACTGATGGCATCCTCATCTTCCAGGAAAACAAAACTAAACAAAACTTGGATTAATCTTCAACTTTCCTGTTGTGGCATTTTCTGCACTTGGTGAAAGCCAAGCCCTGCTGTCTCTGCCTCCTAAAATTTCCTGCCATCTGTTGCTTGCTTCTGCCACCTCATTATCCTGACAGTAATTGCCTTGTTACTGTGGATCCAAATTACAGTGGACATTTCTACTGGTCACTTGACTACCAGTTTCTCTTCGATTTGCAATACAAATTCACTACCAGTGTGGTTTCTCTGCTGTACGACAACAATCATGACCTTTGCTGCTATAGGATCAGCCATGGATTTCTACTAGAATTAAAAAGTTCACATGCCTGAAACTGCCATAAAGAGTTCTCAACTGTTTTTAATCCAATTTTATAATGTTATTTTCAGCTTTCACTTATATTCCCAGCCTATAATAGCCAGTACAACTGCCACATTTTACATGCTATTCTCCAAAAGCATTATTTATTTATTTATTTATTACTTTTTTTAATATTTATTTTTTGTTAGTTCTCGGCGGATACAACATCTTTGTTGGTATGTGGTGCTGAGATTCGAACCGGGGCCGCACGCATGCCAGGCGACCGCGCTACCGCTTGAGCCACATCCCCAGCCCCAGCATTATGCATTATTTAGCAGCTGGGTCTCTGATCAAGTTCCTCATGCCATTCTCAAACCCCATGCTTAAAATTTTAGTTCAAATATTCCCCCAAAGAAGCATATAAATGCCTATATTTCTCCAGCTGGAATTCATCTCCTTCTCCCACATTCTCCCATGACTCTTGATTCAACTTCTATTTTAGCACTCCCTGCAATTCAGTCTTTTAATCTTTTCTATGTGTCTGCCATCCACTCTAGACTACAAATTATGTAAGGAAAAAAACAATTTTATTTCATATAAAGATATGAAATAAAGATATGACTTCCTCATCTATGTCGATGCTGTGCATTAGTAGATATACAATGAATGTTTGCCAAACTAGTTCACTTGAGAGCCTCAACACTTTGTTTTCAATTATTGCCTCTATTTTCATTAAAATGAGATTGTCACTTAAAAGGAGTGCGATATATTGACCAAGTATACCTGATTTTCTCTAACTGTGGTCAAGTTTTCAAAACAAAAGAAGGCAGAATAACATTCTGAGAGATTTTTAAAGAGGAAATGGGCAACGTAGAAGTGAGAAGTGTTGGTGCCAGTAGCATTTTGAGGTAGCTCAATGAGAAGATGGACCAGAGTGTTCTGTTAGTATATAGGGAAAACATTATGGACAGAAGGATAGAAGAGAAGAAAAGAAAGAAGCTCACATTTTTTTAAAGTGCTAATCCTATAACAGAGACTGCAGCATAGGTTTATTCTGAGTCCTTTATCAGCCAGAAAAAGTGTTTCTATGCTATTGATTTACTTAACACAAGGGAAATTGAGATGAAGAGGTTTGCACATTCAAATCCAGGTATATCTGATTCTAAAGGATATTGTGTTCTGTGCTATGTAGAATTGGATAAGATGGATGCTTGGGAGAGGTGCTCAAGGACAAAAGAGTAGATGGTAGAGAGGAAAACTGGGCATCAATGAAAGTTTAGGTTTTATTCTGATTTTTTCTCCTCCTCCTCCCTCCTCCTCCTCTTCCTCCTCCCCTTCTTCCTCCTCTTCATCTTCCTCCTCCTCCTTCTCTTCTTCCTTCTCTTCTTCTCAATAAGATATAAAAGTACATTGTGACAAGAAGAAATAGACCCCAAATCAGATTTCAAACAAATATCCATTTAAGCCTCTGCTGTTTTCTTCATAAAAAGCCTTCCCATTTCCACTTGCACAATCTGCAGCTTGTCCTGGATACAGAGAAAAGA
Organism: Ictidomys tridecemlineatus; assembly: GCF_052094955.1. Lineage (NCBI taxonomy): Eukaryota > Metazoa > Chordata > Mammalia > Rodentia > Sciuridae > Ictidomys > Ictidomys tridecemlineatus. The sequence continues at coordinate 17,481 of NW_027523288.1, forward strand.
AGAGAAATGGGCAAGGTGAAAGGCAAGACTTTTTTTTATAAAATATCTTTCTTTTATGGAACGGACTATGCTGTGAAAGTTAGTCTTGTATCTTTTAGATAATAAATCTGAGTGGGGCATGCTGTCTTGGCAAAAACCAGTAGCAATGTGCAAAGTGTTTATTGCCAAAAGCAATAGCATCATGACAGCAGATAATTATGAACAGGGCTAGTGAGCAGTACTGGGAGGAGATGGTTCAGAGGAGAAGGGAGTGAGGCCCCTGAGGGCTGAAACCAATCAGATTCTCAATCCCTGGCCTCTGTGCTGCCTTTAAGCTCAATCACTTTCTCTAAATAACAAAGGTGTTTTTTTTGTTGTTGTTTTGTTTTTCCTGGAGAGATGAAATCCCATGAGAGTCATCTGAAAACAGGGATGAAGTAATGATTGAGGGTAAAGATTACTTTAAAAAAAATAGCAAACTCAAAGCATATTCCCACCCCATGACCTGTAAAAACTGTTGGAATTCCAGGGCAGGTTCCTGAGGATTCTTATTATTTAGGATTTTTCATCCAATTTCTCTTGTGATTTCCACTGGATGCATTTTATTAGGTGCAATAGCTGGATGCTGCTGTCTCTTTCTCTTGATCTGGAGTCAACTCATGAATGAGGGCAATTCAACCCCTGCAGCATGGTTAGGAGAAAATAAGTCTAATGAATTCAGGGTATGAGGGAAACATCTGCCCTGGGTCTCTTTTAGTGGAAGAGGAAAGAAAAGAGGCAATCAGGCTGCTACCTGGCTGTCCTCTGCAGGCAGGGTGTCTTCTGGACTTGGGTTTCCTGCTGGAGTGAAACAGGCTCCTTGTTACGTAAAACCCTGCTGGCTCTGTAGGCAAAGCCACCGTCTGGAGGCCACACCCAAGCCATGCTCTAGGAGCCTTTGCCTTGGTGTCTGTATGCTTACTTGGTTCATTTCGATAAACCACTCCTGTTTATAAGACTTCTTTTTATCTGAACCTCTGCCCTTCTGGGAACACAATTCTTCTATATGAAGCAGAACTACTACCCAATCTAGCCTCATCAGGGATTTCAGTGTTTCTGCAAGTGAACTGTACAAATGAATTATGCTTTACCACTTGATTTGTGCAAAAAGTTTTATTCAAGGAAGATCAAGATTGAAATACCTGAAAAATGGTACCTGCTTTCTTCTTAGAATATTCTGAATCTAACTCAACACTTTCCTTTATAAGCTGAGGTCAGAATTGAGAAGCATCAATTTATTATTAGAGTACATGACATAAAGATTTCCTAAGGCCAAAGTGAGAGGTAAAATACTTATTAAGGACGTGTAACAGGAACTAATCAATCCAAATGGATTAAGGCCATGAATAATGCATTGGTCTAATTATTGAGTCGTCCTTGATGATGAATTGTCCTTGAGTTTACTGTCCTCAAACTTAATGCCCCATGGGTGACTGATATTAATCAAATGTGTATTTTACATATATCATCTAATTTAATTCACAAATGGTATTATGATGTAGATCAAATTATTTTCATTTTATAGAGAAATAAAAATATAGCGAGGCCAAGAAAACTGCTTAGGGTCACACCACAAGTGAGTGGCAAGGCAAAAATCCAGACACACCTCACCTGCCCCAAGTCAGTGTTACCTACAACACTGCTTAAATTATTACCCTTGCTTTAAATTGTCTGCTACAAGGACACCACACAACTCAATGTATTAAATTTGTAGTCTTATTTGAATACCACACACTTCTCTCTCCTACATTATTCTAATAAGTAAGACTTTATTGAATGCCTACAATGTACAGAAAAATCAAATAGCTCTTTCAGAAAACAAACTGCTAATACTCTACCATGTTCTATATTCAACTGACTCATGTAAGTTTTACCAAAACTTACTTGGCCAAATATGAGTGAGGGAGGAGAGATTTCTCCTAAAAATAGGAGTGCTTATATGAGAGAGGTTTTTTCCTACAAGGCAAAATAGCAAATCTTTGATCTCAAGAGAGAGCAATTTGGTTTCATTTGCAATTTCATGTTTGGCAAATTAGATAATTGGAAGTGTAATTCTGGATTTAAAAAAAGGTTATTTTTAAAAGTTCTCCTTTGTTCCTGCCCACCTGCCAGATTCCCCTCTTCAACCTATAACACAGCTAAGGTAAAGGTGGTGAGCAATTCCTATCTCTCAGTACCAGTGGAGGTGGGCAGAAGTCTCTCTTGATCTCACTTTATTCCACCTGTGTTTATTGAATGCCTACTATGTGTGGAGAGCTATGCCAGGGGATGTTCTTTCCAGGGCTCACTGTGCTACCTAACCACTCACCCACTGGAGGCCTTTTTGCACTTTCGTATTTTGTAGGCTTGACTTCTTCAGTCCTTTCCCCAGTTATAGCCAAGAGCAACATGACGTCTTTGAAGCAGGGTTTACAACCTTGTTTTCCTATTACTAATATAGCATGCTATTCTCATCAGCAGCCTGATTTGGCTATTGACATGGTGACAGGCTGGAATGTTTTCTCAGAGATCCAACAGCAAAAGGAAGCAAAAACAACAAAAAAGGACAAGGAATTCAGAACAAGGAGAATCCTTCCATAAAAGTCTACAAAAAAAAAAAAATTGAATTCCACCAGTGCTCTAAGAACCAAGTATTTGGCACAATAGAGCAAGCCTGGATATTTTCTGAAAATAAAATGAGGAAACCTGTGAAGAATACAAGGTGACTCTCTCTCCTCCTCCTGGCTCTTCCATGTCACCTTTTATGTAATACAGACTCCTCAGTACCTCACGTGGGACCTTTATGATACTATAATTCCTAATCCCTTCAGAATCAGCTAAATAATCCCCCTTTTCCAAAAAAGGTTTTGGGTCAACTCTGCCTCAGTAAAACGGGCCAGTCCTTCTTTTGTGTTCTTACTCTAATTTTCATTATACTGAATTTCAGTGTTGAGTCATTATGAGACTACACATTTGATTGCCTGGGATTAAAGGTTGACTTCTACACTTAGTTGTCTGACTTTCAGCAAATTGCACAACATGTCTAAGCCTCAGTTTCTTTATTGATTGAATAATAATAATCTAAAAAATGAGGATCAAATGAAATAACAGGATAAATTAAATGTCACAATTTAATTACACATAAGTCTCTAAATATCTTACTCCTTACCATAATTGCATGCCTATTTTTCCTATTAAACAGTGAATCCTTTAAATGTGAAATTTATGTCACATATATTTGAACTTAGTTTCTCATTGTGTTCTTAATTAATGGATAGAAGCTTCATGAAGTAGGATAATATATTAGCTAGTATAACACTAACTGATAAAAATAAAAATACAAAAAGCAATACAAGTTATTTTTTTTGTTTCTGTAAAATTCTAATTTGAATAATTGTGCATATTTTTGAGGTACAGAGTGATAATTCAATTCCTATACACAGTGTGTAATGATCAAATCAAGGTAATTAACATTTCCCTCTTCTTTATCATTTGTCATTTGTGTTATAACATTTTATTTTTAATTTTTATTTTTTTGGTAGTGAGGATTGAACATGGAGGTGTTCTACCAATGAATTCCCAATCCTTTTTATATCTTATTTTGAAACAGAGTCTTGCTTGTTAAGTTGCTAAGGCTCTTGCTAGTTTGGAACTTGAGATACTACTACATCATCTTACTGAGTTGCTGGGCTTATAGGCATGCACCACCGTACCTGGCTTGTAACTATATTTTCATACCCATTATCTAACCTCCTTTTATTCTCTTTCATCGTCCTGTCTTCTTGTGACTGACTCTTTTACTCTCTATGAAATCAACTTTTTTTTTCACATATGAGAAAGAGCATGTCTTTCCGAGCCTGTCTTATTTCACTTGTCATAATGCTTCCTAGTTCCATTTATGCTGCCATATATGATGGAAGTCAGTTCTTGTTCATGCCTGAATAATACTCTGGTGAATATATGCACCACATTTCTTAAGTTACTTTTATATTCTGGATATTAACTTCTTGTTAGATGATTAGTTTGCAAATATTTTTTCTCATTTTGTGGACTATTATTTTTAACTCTGTTGATTATTTCCTTTGCTATGAAGAAGCTTCTTCATTTGACATAATCTTGTTTGTACATTTTTGCTTTTCTTGCTTAAAATTTGGGGTCTTATCCAGAAATCATTGCTTGCACAGATGCCTTGAAGTGTTTCCCCTGTTGTTCTTCTTGTAGTATCATGTTTTACAATTGGTCTTTGATCAATTTTAAATTTATTTTCATATATGGTGAGAGATATGAGTCTAGTTTTCTCTTTTACATATGGGTGTCCTGTTTCATGGCTGCATTTATTAAAGCGAGTGTTCATTATCCAATTTCCACCTTTGTCAAAGATCATTTGGCCGTGGGCATATGGATTCATTCCTGGGTTCTCTTTTATTTTTCATTGATCTATGTGTCTGTTTTTCTGCCAGTATCATGTTATTTTGGTTATTTTAATTTTGTAGTATGTTCTGAGATCAGATATTGTAATACCTACAGCTTTGTTCATTTTGCTGAAGATTCCTTTAACTATTTGGGGTATTTTGTGGTTCCATCTAAATTTTAGGTTTGTTTTTTCTATCTTTGTGGAAACTGCAATTGGAATATTATGTGTATCACATTGAATCTGTAGATTGCTTAGAGTAGTAAGGATATTTTAACAATAATTCTTCCAATTCATTAACATGGGATATCTTTCTATTTTTTGTGTCCTCTTTGAATTTTCATAAGCATTTTGAAATTTTTATTTTAAAGATATTTTCTCCCTTAGCCAACCATGTTTATTGACCATCTTGTACCTCTGCAAAAGTGTGACAGAGGAACCAAAAATCCTTCAAAGTTATGGCTCCACACATGGCTTCCAAGGTCATCATACTTTATGTATCTAGATGATAAAGGGTAAGACAATGGAGAAGGTCCACTTAACTCTCAAACACCTTGGCTCTGTAAGAACATACCTCAGTTCTTCTGAGATTTCACTGCAAATCCTCACCATTTCTACACAACTTTATGCCATAGGATAAGTAGAGAATCAGCCATTATAGATAGGGCTTGAAGGATATTCAGGAATCTGATGGGTAGAAGATGATCAGAAGGATATTCAAAGGAAAATAAAGGAGATCAGTCACAGAAAGGGAAAGGTAAGAATTACAGAATCAACACATTTCAGGTTTAAATAGGAACACAAGGTTCATGGCCAGGAGTTTAGAGATAGAGTGGAGTGAGAGCTCAGTTTGTAAACTTCATGTGACTCTTCAATTGGTGTCACACTCAGCCAAAGGCTCTGTACTTCTAAAGCCTGGCTTCCCTTGCTGCCTCACATTCCAGGGCAAAACTGGTAAGTCTGAAAATAACTGAGGCCATTAGGTAACTACTTATGGTATGAATCTCAGGAGATAATTGGTAGATAGGAATAAATATTTGCTGCTTATCTAAAATTCAGATTTAACAAGGTGAACTATATATCATCTGAAAACTTCAATTTTAAGGATAAAATGAGGAATCTAAATCATATTTCTTTTTGCTGTAATTATAATTCTTTATGATTTGAATAGATATTTTTGGAATTTCCCCTTCCAAGTCATTTCTCTTGTTTCTAGTTTTTCACACACAAAATCAAACTCACCAAGTTATTTTTGGTGGTATAATTCCTTCTGACTTTCCTTTTTTAAATTTTTTATTTGTTCTTTTTAGATGTGCATGACAGTAGAATATATTTTGACATATTATACATACATGGAGTATAACTTAATTAGGATCCCATTCTTGTGGTTGTGACATGCAGTTTCACTGTGTTTTTTTATATGTGAACAAAGAAAAATTATGTCTTACCAGTCCTTTTAATAGCTAGTTCTTATGGCTAGTTATCAATGTTCTTTAGTTGTTAAAGCCCACTAACTAGATCAACTTGTTATTAGTGCCAAACTTAATTATCCTAAGAAAGTTTTCCTTTGCTCCTAGACCAGGGTGGATCACCAATACAAGGCAGTTATCTTATAAACACATAGAGATAGTAAAGCAATGTTAGTACAGTAAAAGTAATACTAGTGTAGTAGTAGCAATAACATCCTTATGGGTCTCTTTAGGAGAACCACTTTTACATTTTTAATGCAAATTATTCCATATAATCTCAAAAAAATTAACTTTGTAACAGAGAGGTTAACTAACTTGCCTATGTCTGACTAGCTGGTAATATGAAAAGCCAGAGCTACTGGGTTAAGGATTAATGTGTCATCATAGTAGTTAGCTGCATTAATACAAATTATATTCCCAATGGAATAATGACTCAAAGCATAAACTTTTCTATACTGAAAGACAGTCTTGAAGTGAGTCAGCTGACTCAGGTTTAAATAGTGCCTTTTGCATTTTCTTACTCAGTACTTTGGGTAGGCTATTTACTTTCTCTGTCCTTTAGATTCTTTGTCTCTAAAAGGAAATGGAAGTACCTACTTAACAAATAAGTAGTATAAAATAAAGTACATTTAATCAAAGAAACTAACACACATAAATAAAAATAATAGATATCATTATTACTATAAAACTTCACTTCCATCTAAACTGTTTTGTACAGAATTTACTTGTCATAGAAATGAGATTACCAATGTTCACATATAAATAAAAATTAAACATCCAAATGCTTACTATTTCTGTATCTCCTATTCATCCTATCATTGTAAAGAAATTGAGATGGAGTTATATCTATGAAACTAAGCAATAGGGGAAATAAAAAACTAAGCATGCCTCAGTGCTTGTTAGTTCAAAAAACATCATAATATTCTTTAATTTTGCTTCTAAAGGAAGGGTAATATCTTTCTTTCCTTATAATGACTTGTAATTTTTCCTACTAAACAGATTAAAACAAGACTATTCTTGTTTGATGATGATAAATGTGTGACTGTTGTTTTGGAAAGAAAGTACTGAAAGCTTGACTTAACACTTAAATAAAAAACTAGTTGGTATCTCTTCTTTGCACTTGTAATGAAGACCATTGTACATCCTTGATTTTTCTCTTTAGGTAGGGTATTATCTTGTCTTTCTCCTTTATGCATTTTTTTCCCTTTATTCTAATTCTTGCTTCAAGTTTCACCCCATAAGAGTACAAATAAAGATTTGATCTGTTCACTGCCTAGTCTTTTCTAATTCCTTGTCTATAGTAATGTAGGACTTGTGTCTTTCCAATGATTTGGAAGTTATCATCATATTATTGCATAAAATACATACAAATTAAACTATCAATGAACAAAACATGAAGCTTACATTCTGATCGCTGATTGTTCAATTTTTCTAGAACTCAGAGTTTATCTTATTTCTCTTTCTTATAAATATCTCACTGTTGAAATATTAGAGACATTTAATAAATGCTTACTCAATTTATATATATATATATCAGAATTTAAGTAAGTAATATATGGCAGAAGTTGACACAAAATAGATGCTCACAATGAATTTATTTCTCATTTTTATGATTCTTCCCTGGCCGTGCAAGCTTCATGGATTTTTTTAAATTTATTTTTTTAGTTGTTGATGGACCTTTGTTTTATTTACTTATATGCAGTGCTGAGAATTGAACCCAGTGCCTCACACATGCCAGGCAAGTGCTCTATTGCTGAGCTACAACCCAGCCCTTCATGGATCTCTTATGAGGAGTTAAAAGCTTGACTCTGTTCCCAATTAGATTAACTCAACAATCTAAAAACTTAGCATCTAAAACATGCTAGTTGACTTAACAAGTTCTTAGTCAACAAAATGTTGTTACTGTGAGATATTAAAAATCTGCCATCATAAGTAGAATATTATTATTTTTGTCAGGGACATATTTTCTGGAAGGATGTCACATTTTCCAAAATGGCCATCTTCTATATTCTTACAATGTAACATGAGTTGACTTCCTCTTACCCCTCCCCTCTATCTCAGGTTGACTATTGTCACTGCTTCAACCAATAGTAAAGTTACACTATTTGTTGCACAGCCATGGTAACTGGAGCAGGGCAACTGGAAAAAACAATTGTCAGCCAAGTTAGGCCAAGCTGTCAGACAGATGAAGCATGTCTTAGAACATTCCATCCTTCAGTGTAAATGACCACTGTGATGGTAGAGCAGAGGTGCTGCTTAATTTGTGAGGTTCCATTGATTCCTTGTGTTGTAACCACTGGAGACGTCTAAGACAGTTTTGCCTTAAAAACTCATAGCTCTGGAAGAATAAAATATTCTTTCTTCTTAATAGTTTTTCCAGTAATTAAGGTTTTATTTCCACATCCTTTTTAGTAAGTGTAAAAGTATACTCCAAATCACTCTTTCTCTCATAGTGGTAAAGGGTGTGGGGAGCACAGTCCATATGTTTCCACATAAATCTAATTACTATCTAAATACTGGCCTTCACTGAGGTCACACACTTATACTGTGGAGGGCTTCAGATGGTAGAGGAAAAATTTTACATCTGGAGAATATCAAGTCTTGTCGATTGTATCTTGTTGACTGCAATTGCCATGCCAATTTTCTTGTTGTTAATTCCTTTGTAACACTAAAGAAAACAATGATTCTAAACTTGTCATAAACTGGAATTGGGTAATAGCTATGGTGGACAATAGGCAACTCAGACTTGCTAAATGTTAAAATGCTTCCCTCACTGTCACTGAGTTGAAACAAAATGTGAGGTCTACACCTGTGAGTATAAAGGATAAAAAAGGATAGCTTTGCTTCTGGCCATTAGTAATAGAATGAAAACAAAATATGCAAATCCCCCAGCTGCTGAGAGTAAGAAGCTCCATGCAGTTCATGAGTGAAAAAGGTGCTAAATGGCTACTGAGTCTGTTTGGAATTGTCCATAGCAAATGGATTCCTGAGCCTTTGGTCTGACAGAGTGAACAAAATATTGCCAATAGATGATTAGTAGGCCTTTAAATAAGGGAAGTATTTAAGAAGGCAAATGGAGAAAAATTATTTTTTTCCATGTGTTTTACCCTGCCAGTATGCAGAGTCAGGAAAAGAGACATCATGATTCTCCAACAGAATTTGGGATTTTACATCAGAATGTGTCATGAACTCCTTTGAATCTGAGGGCAGAAGAGAGGGATGGAGAATCAAAACTATTTCAGGTTTTCTACTTCTTTGCTCCAACAAATAATGAACTTTGGCTTATGAATAATGCATAAAAGTCTTTTAAAGACCTTTTACCCTAAGCCATTTTGGACTAGATGAGCAAGTATTTTAGACATAGTTAGTATTTTGGAATGATCCTCCAGATTATGTAAAAGGGTGCTTTATTTTATTCTTGATTAATTTCAAAACATGATTAAGAGGAGGGGTCTTGGGCTTATATCCCAATCGCTCACTTCTTGATTGCTTATAACAGGTTGCTGAATTTCTTTGTGCCTAAAGTTCCCCATCTTTAGAAATTAATTGTATGTACTAGCTCCAGAGTACTTTGTGGGAATTAAGTGTAATGGAACACTTGAAGGTCTTAGAGTAGGGCCTCACATTTGCTCCTAGTTAGTATTATTATGTTCAGCTGTGGCTTTCTAACTTACTATAAGTGCATAGTGACTTTAGGCTGGTTTTCAGTTTGTTTTCTTCATTTCCTCTATAGTAGTGAGTTGACCATGACCACTCATGGCATTTGCTATCACAAATCATAATTTATAATTTTCTGTCTTATCACCCTCCTTCTTTTCTCTTAAACTTTAGACAATTTATTTGCAGTTTAATAAGGTCTTCTTTTCACATTATATGTTACAAATAGCTTTTTAAAACTATTCCTTTAGAAAACCAAACAAAGAAATATAAATATCCATATATGATTAAAAGGTAGTTATTTTACCATAAGCTTCACAAGGCCATGGGGCCATGATTGCTTGCTTGCTTACTTGTTTGTTTTTGTTCCCAATTTTAGAGTACTTATAATCCAACAACATCAGGGTTCTTTTTTATTTCTTTATTATTCTTTTTTTCCTGTGCTGAATTCCAGAGTAGGGTAGCCCTTGATAGCATTGAAAGCTATGTTTTTCAGGGTCCCATCAGGAAACAGATGGTTTATTCTAATTAGGTAATTTGAGTAAAAACTAATAAGGCACTATTTTGAAATGTGTGGGTAGGGGTTAGTGACAGCAACCATGTCTTGTGTCTCCTTTCAGGGCCAACAAGAGGATGTGATACATTGTAATAGATATCTGGGTTAAGACGGTGTTAGGAACTGCAGGAAATTCAGCAAAGACTTCTCTTTTATGATGAGAGGCAGGGGTAATCAAGAAAAATTTTATGGATGGTAATAGTTACAATGGATTTTGAAGAAAAATTAGGTGTCTTGGTTATTTTTCTCAGGGATTTTATTTTAAGCAACATTTCTAGCTGCTTTCTTAGGAACTCCTTATATATGCTAGGCAATCTATACCACAAGTATCTAATATTGGATCCCAGAGTTCCTCACCTCCTGGTATTCATGTGCTTGTGTAAGGTAGATGTTGTCTTACTTCTAACAAAGAATATGACAGAAATGATGGGACATAAGTTAAGAGCTTCAGTTACAAAATTATTCTGGTTTTTTCCTTTCTCTACCTCCTTCCCTCCCTCATTTTCTCTGTGAGAATCCAGCCACTGTGTTGTAAATAACTCATGTCAGTCCATTGCTGCTTCTGAAAATAAATATCTGAAACTAGGTAATTTGTAAATTATGGTTTGCTTTCTTTTTTCAAGATGGTAACTTGTTGCTACAACCTGTGGATGAGACGAAAGCTGTGTTCTCACAGGTAGAAGAGAAATAAAAGCCAGGCATCTCTCTTAAACCTCTTTAATAAGGGCATTAATCCCATTCATGAGGGCAGAATTTTCATCGTTGAATCCAAAATGGTTTTACCTCTTGATATCACCATTTTGGGGATTAAGTTTCGATATGAATTTTGGAGAGATACAGATATTCAAGCTGTGGCATTCTATTCCGTGTACTGCTAACTTTATATCCTCTTTGTAGTTCCAATATCTCTGATCCTGGGTTGATTGGTTTATTTAAAATATTTTTTCTTTGTTTATTTTTATTTTTTGTAATATCTTACCAAATGGCAGAAATCAAGGTGAGGAAAGATTTAAATTATATTTATAACTCGAGCTCAATACACTTCTTCTTTCAGGCATATAAAATTATGTTTTGGGTTTGGGTTTTATAGTTGCAAAAGTTACTTTTAGTCTACTTTAGTATTCAAATTCCTCTATCAAAAGCCTGACTTTGAACCAGGGTAAAGACTGGAATGTTAAAGAGTTTCACTCAGTGTTTACATTATATAAATATTAGTAGAATATTTATCTTGCACTTTAGTATTCTAAATTTTGTAATTTAGTTAAACATGCAAAGCTGTTTGTTTACAGAATGATTATTTGTAACATATTTATACCCTTTAAAAGGTTAATAACTGGAATTAGATGTAGATCAGAGATGGAATTATAAGCCAGAGCTGATTCAGTGAAGATGTTCATTTTTACGTAGGAAAGAATTTCAAAGAAGGAGCATCTTAATGCACTATCAAGTGAACCTACATTTGTGTCCATTGTTCTGATTTATTAACATATACCTGAGCATGATTGGAAATTCTTTTGTTGAAACTCAGTAATAACATGGTATCTTGTATTTAAAATGTAGTCATAGAGAATGACTCAACATCCTACTTTATCCAGGTCTGTTTTAGGTTTAGCTAAATCTCCCATGTCCTAGGAGAACCCTTCTTAGTTCCATATGAACTGTGTAGGTTTGTCAGTTAATGACTGGACACCAACAGCATTGATTTTACCTGGGAGCTTGTTAATAATGAAGAATCTTGGCCCTACTTCAAACCTACTGAATCATAAATTATTTTTAATATGATCCACTGGGGATTTACAGGCATATAAAATCTAGAAAGAACAATAATAGGAATGAGTTGTGAATCTGTATTCCTTAAATTTAAATTCCTGAAATGTTTCTGAAATGTTTTAAAATGTCTCTATTTTCTATTCCCTTTTCTCTGACAGCAGTATTGTTCAAATTATGGGCAGATCTTCAATAGTCCTAGTCCCCCCAGGACTTTGTTAATTATATTATCCAGAGAAAGCACAAACTGCCAATTGCCCACTGAGAGGTGCCAGCTGTTTTAGCTTCATCAATCTTGCCTTTGTGTATGTGTTCATGCACTTTCAAATTAAATTTACTGTTTCAGAAATGTCTTTTAACTCAGATACATCCAAGTATCTGGAGAATCATGATTAATGTACAACCAACAACTTACTAAGCTAAAGAACTAGTTAATAAACAAAACTCTAGTAATCTTCTTCTATATTCTGATAATTTGGAATTCCAAAACTCTATTACTAATCTTCTCTGGACAGAAATAGATGAAAAATATCTATGTCTAGCTTTGGGGGAGATAGAAATACCTTCTATTTTTATTTTTGTACAAATGATTTTCTGATAATTTAATATAAACATTCATAAAACAAGTGGTCAAAATCATGAACTAGATCACTTATACATATTGAAATATCTTTGTTGGCAAACCTCCCATCTCCATATGCAACCTGACTATATGGATTCTCTCTCTCTCTCTCTCTCTCTCTCTCTCTCTTTCTCTCTTTCTTATTTTAGAAGGCAGCATTTGCTCCAGAGTGTAGCATAAATTTTAATTTTTATATTTTGAATATGCTTTTTCTAAAGCACTTTTCTTTAGCATTGATGGTTTCAAAATTTGCTCATGGATTCATGGAATAATCTCCTGAACATCCAATGTTTGTTTACGTTGGCATAAACCATCCCCACTCCCCACACACTCCCACTCCCCATAAAAAGAAAATTCCAACAAGGCTTCCTATGGTCACCATCCAGAAACAAAGCTCAGATTCACTACTGGCCCAGTACCTGAAACATTGACTGCTAAGTGGAACTGCAGGGTTGACTTCAGATCAGGAATGAATGTATGGCTTTGTAAAGTAATTAGGTTTTCCTAGCCTTTGATTTACTTTATTCTTATTCTACCTTAACTAAAGTATTAAACAGCATAACTTCATTAGACAAAACACCCCTATTTGAGATTTGATTCAAGACAGGTTTGAGTCTGCCTTTACTCTGCTGTCAAGAGCCAAATGATTTAGAGATCATGGGAATTCCATGAACCTCAATATCTCTATGTTTAAAATGAATAAAAATAGTGAAATATTTTGCAAAGTTATTGTGAGAGTTCAATTTTTAAGTATACAATAAAAGCACAGAATGCAATCCTTCACATTTAGTATTGTCACCATGGTAGCTATCCATGTTATTTGTGATGTGATAGTAATTACTGTCCTGAAAATAAAAAATAAAATAAAGCTATAATTCTGTACATATGGGTAGGTATATGTATTTTAATATATTCATGTGTTTTCTACAACTATAATTTATTTGTACAGTTCTTTCCTAGTCTGTTGCCCAAAATATTAAATGCCATTTGGGAAAGGAAAACAAATCAATACATGCTCTGATTTGTCCCGGGCCAATTTTGCAGTTTTTAGACCATATAAAAATGCTGCTGTTTGCATGAATTATGTATATGTGTACCTGACAACTCATATCAGAGCCTAGAAGAGTCTTGAAAACTAGTCTACATTATTTTATACATAATATATGATTAAAGTTATAGCTTTTACAGAAGTTTAAATTTATATTATACCCTCCTTATATAGAGGATTGCATATTGAAGGAGTTTGGAGTCAGATACATACCATTCAAAACTATTTGATCAAGGGCAACTCATTTAATTGCTTGGCCTTAGGTTGTTTTATATTTTTAATATTAATTACAATGATAAAGTACCACTATAGCAATAATGAAACATTCCATGAACATTTATAGAGTGCTTACTATGCCATAATCCACATATTTATTTATTTAGTTGAGTATTTGTATTAGTCACACTTTGTAGATGACAAAATGGAGGCTCAGAGATGGCCAACATTATCCAAATAATAAGCATCAGAGCTGGGCTTTACATCTATGTTTCAAAGTACTGGTACTTCCCATACTGGGAAGTACTGACAATTTTCCAAAGTTGTCATCAGGAACTGAGTCAATGCAGGAAGAGAGTACTTTCTAAATTATAAAAATATGTAAATGTTAGCTATTATTTGTGCTATTAAAGACTCTAACCTCTGATGCTAGAGAAACTTTATTATGATATAAGAGAAAATACAAGTAGAAAAAAAGTCCTGCAAAGCTACCTTTTCAGGATTTTAAATAATGTGCTATTTATAATATGTTGTTTCCCTAGCCAAAGGCCACTTTCAAATTCTTCTCCATTAAACACTAAGGCATTGCCTCTATTGAACCCAAAATGCTAGATACATATTTCTATCTTGTCTTCATTTCACATGGGGATGGTTGTTAGTTTCCTAGGACTGCTGCAATAAATTACCACAAGCATGGTGGCTTTAAACCACAGAAATTTTTCTTACAAAATTAAACATATTTTTAACATATGAGCTAGCAGTATTTATCCAAATTAATTGAAAACATTTGTCTACACAAAAACCTTCACACAGATGTTTATAGCAGCTTTATTCATAATTTTCAAAACTTGGAAAGAACCAAGATGTTTCCAGTAGGTGAAAGGGTAAATAAATTATAGTGTGTGAAGACAATGAAATATTATTCAAGTCTAAGAGAAACTGAGCTCTTAAACCATGACAAGACAGAAAGGAAATTCAAGTGCATATTCTCAGTGAACAAAGTCAATATGAAAAGATTTTGCAATTGTAATGGTTAATTTTGTGTGTTTGTGTTTCTGGGTTTTGGTGTTCCCAAATATTTGATCCAATACTATGTGGAGTGTTTTTGTGAGTGCTTTTGGATAAAATTATCCCTTAAATTGGTGGAGTGGCATCATCTAATCAAGTGAAGGCCTGAATAGAACACAAAGTATGACTCTCTCTAGTTAGGAGGGGAATTTTTTTTCTGCTTGACAGCCATCTGACTAAGACTAGGCCTATTTTCTGCCTTTGAATTAGAATCTAAACATTTGATCTTTTGGGGTCTCTGGCAGGTTGACTCACCCTCAAGATCTTGGACTTTTCAGTCTCCACTACTGCATAAACCAATTTCTTTTAATAAATCTCTCTCTCTCTCTCTCTCTCTCTCTCTCTCTCTCTCTCTCTGTGTGTGTGTGTGTGTGTGTGTGTGTGTGTGTGTGCCAATTAGGCACAGAGACATCCATGAAAACTCCACTGAAGGTGTTGCCTTAGCTGTCTGCTGCACTACTCAGCAGTTCTCAGCCAGGGAAGTGGTCAAATCTAGGGGATATTGGGCCTGTCTAGAGGCATTTTTGATTGTCAAAAATTGCAGGGGTTGGTTGTAAGACATCTAGCATGTAGGGAACAGAATTGTTACACAACATCATGGGCATGCCCCTAATCAAAAACAGCCTCTAGCGTATAAGAGTAACCATGCTGAGGCTCAGATACTGTGGCCTAGATCATTAATGCTGCACAGGAAAGCACTGGGCCTTTTCTAGTTCCTTATTTTATTTCCAGTGCTTTAAGAACAGGGATTGTCTTCTTACTAGGGGTCTTCTACTATTGATAAAGGGAGGAAAAAACAAAAGAAGGGGGGAGAGAAGACACCCAGTATATTCTCAGAAGCAACCTAAAGCCTACAGAGAGGAGATTTACTAACTTGGGTCTGATAGTGGTGCTACAGTCACTCTGTCAGAGTTTACCATTCTACCCAAAGTTCTCTAGTCTAAGTTCAGTTGTTGATGTCAAGCCAGATCAGGTGAGATTCCTCCTAAGCCAAAACTCTATTTAGGTAGTAGTCTTTTTCTCTCCTCTATCCCAAGCATGCACAGTGATTCATTGAGCACTTCACCTGCACACACACACACACACACACACACACACACACACACACACACACACAAATTGCATGCAGAGCCATCATATCTTTTGCTCCATGTCAGAGGTTATTGTCTGAGGCACTCTCTTTCCAGCTGCAGAGAAAATCTGTTCACTTCTGATGCTGCATATTCCTGAGTGGTCTCTGTCATGCTTCACTTTCCCTTCCAAGGTGCCATCAGAGAGAATAAAAGCTCCTGTGAGAGCAGTGTCATGTAAAACTAGACTACTGCCTTTTTCTCTTAACCTGAGAAGTCTGTCCTTATCAAAAACATTGTAAGCTCACCCCAGGAAGGCATCTCCTGGTGACAGATTGAGGATCAAAGGACAGAGGAGAGACTATTGACAGGCATCTACATTCTCTGCTCAACTGGTCAAGCCTTATGTCACACTGGAAGATACACCACTAAAACAAGGAGTCCTGATGCTTGGCAGTCACTCATAATTCTGCTTGTTGTCCATGAAGCGCGTGACCTAGAAGACCATAAACAGAGGCCCTGGCCTGAGAGAGTAGAGAGCAGGCTGCCAAGAGCACCTGCAGAGTCACTTTCTTCCTTTTGGGGAAGCAAACTTCTTGTGTTAGCCAGGGCTTTTACTGTTGGGACTCATGTTTCTTTGACTGTTGGGGGCTGCAAACAAGTCCAGATGGTGCCTGGCAGTTTGCCAGGAGGAGTGGTCTGTGAGGCAATGCCACAAAGCCATTAAGTTGATGGGGATTCCTTATTGGCTTACTGCTGTATGTAGATGATGCTAATTAAGTCAAGCTGTGTGTAATCAGTTAGGTATATATACTTCTGCTGTAATGCAATAAGCGGGTGCCTGCTACCTTGGGTGCCTGCTACCTTGAGTTCCCTCTCAGTTCTCACTGAGTTTCCCCGCAATAAAGCAGTTCCCGCTTCAACCTTCAAATTGCTTGTCACCTCCTGGTTATTGTGCTCAGCCAGACTGCTGCATTTGACAATGGGGCTTTGCTTACCCTGAAGGGTATGGCTACCTAGGCTGCTTGTGTTTGTTTCTCTGTGTATGAGGGGGTGCATGTGTGTGTGTTGGGGGCAGGGGAAGGTACTGGAGATTGAACTCAAAAGCATAGTACAGCTGATCTACACCTAAAAAATATTCCTAGCCCTTTTTATATTTTAATGTGAGACAGGGTCTCAATAATTTTCACAGGCTGCCTTGATGCTGAGCAGTGCAGCACACAGTTCCCTTACACACTTGAATAACAGGCATGTACCAGAGTACCCAGGGCATGCCCTCTTTGGTATATCTAATTCCTAGAGTCAGTCATCTACCCAACTTGTTCACCCATATGCAAATTAACCAATCTAGTTCTTACCCCACCAATCCCCTCCGTATTGGGCTTCCAACCTCCCAGGACACTCTGCCTACTCTAATTGTTACCACTGTTTACCAGTGATGAGTCATTGCTTCCCCAAATGCTGAAGTATAACACCAGAGAAGCATGCCAAAGCAAGTGTAGAGTGGAAAGTGGAAGGCTTTATTAAAGGATAGCAGAAAAGACTTCTCTGGGGAAGAATCCATGGAAGGTGGAGGTCTTCTCTTTTATATAGCTAAGGTCTTTGAATCTTCTCACATTCCTGTCCTTTTTCCCCCAAATGCTGAAGTATAACACCAGAGAAGCATGCCAAAGCAAGTGTAGAGTGGAAAGTGGAAGGCTTTATTAAAGGATAGCAGAAAAGACTTCTCTGGGGAAGAATCCGTGGAAGGTGGAGGTCTTCTCTTTTATATAGCTAAGGTCTTTGAATCTTCTCACATTCCTGTCCTTTTTTCCCCCCTTTATTCTGCAGTGATAGAATGCAGGTGGGAAAACTAAAAGGTGGAAGATAGGAGGACTGAAGGAGTAATCTAGGCAGAAAGAATCTGGGATGGTTTGATTAGTACTTCTTTGTTTGCTGGGAGCAACTTCATTAACATTTCCTTAGGATGGGTTCTGGCCTTGGGCATATTAACATTTTAATTTCCCTAGGTGCTGTTCCAGTTTACTGGACTCCATTCTCAGCCAGATGTGTCTGACTCAGTTACACTAGGTGAGCACCCATAGCAACCCCCTAGCAACCACCAATCAGCATGAGACACGGAAAATACTTGGGATGCCAGATGACCCCCCAGTAGTCTCCCTGGTTGATAACATGTTAGGAAATCATGTAATTTAGCACATACATCCCTCATGAATTAAACCAATCAGTTAAAATGAATCCCCCTCTTTTACTAACCAATCATCCCTACCCAACTTGTTCCCGCCAATGAATGTGCTAATCAATGTTAAGAGTTTTGTTTGATTTTCCTGTGGTGTGGAATGATTTGCTGTGTGATATTGTGATGCATATAGTATCCCCCAAAATCTATAAAATCTCACTGAACAAAGGACCCAGACTCCCTCTTTGGGACCACCGTGTTGGAAACGGTTGTGAGTCCCTGCTTGAGCTTGCAATAAAGACTCTTGTGTGATTGCATCAGATTCAGCTCCTGGTGTTTTTTTGGGGTCCCCCCAATCCGGCATTACAGCCCTAGCCTACTAGAACCCACTGCAATGATTGAAACATGCTAATCCTATGTAAACCTGCTTATGTTGCCTGATCTTTTCTGCTTGAACAAATGCAGTGAAGCCTCTTTCCCATATTCTCCATTACTTTTCACACACTCTATTTATGACCAAACCTGGTGCTTCCCACATGGCTCTGCACTACTGTTTATAGAAAACTGTAGCTCTCTGCGATGGTATACCTGTTTCCGTGAGTCTCCCATATCTGATAAAAACAAACCCAAGGCAGTTTTAGAATAATGCCAAACTTGTAAAGCTTCTCAAAAGAGCCAGGGAAACTACATCCATAGCCTACACTCCTAGGTCTGAGTCCTGGGGGTGCACCCAGCCCTCTTTTTTCTGTTAGTCTCTCCCCATCTCATTGGTGGAGAACAAAAAAAGGCTGTCAGAGGTGGGAGAGGAGAAAGGCCACTGCACTTAGGAAGTAGGAAGTGTGCAAGCACCCTTACTGTGGCATACTATCTTCTTTCAATATGAGTCACAGAAGAGACCCAGACACAGATAAAAGCCCACAGTAGTAAGGAGTATAGCTAGACTTAAACCCAAAATTTGAATGTTTGTTCTCTTCCCACCTACTCAGTTACTTTCCCAATGAAGTTTTTAAAGCTTTTAAAAAGGCAGGCCATATATTCTGGGTGTTGTTACAATCAGAGTAAACTTTTTAAAAGAAGAAAATATACTGTCACCACTTTATGACCTCTCCTCCTCCAAATTGGTATTATTATGGCCTGTGATCACAAATCTGCTACCTCCTGGTTTTCATGCTATGGGGAAATGATTAGGCTGTCCTTCAGGGAGAGAAGGACCTGTAACATTCCAAAGGATTTTCCTGCTACTGTACTATAGCCACTGCTCTCTCTAGTCAAAGCCCCTGGCTTCATATCAGTTCACTGCAGTAAAATTAGCCTCAGAACAGGAACAATTCAAAGACTGATAGGAATGACCCATAGAAGCTAGTGACTGGCTGAAACACACCCTTGGAGGCAGCAGAAAAATGCATGCTTGCCCTCTAATGGTCTTAACTGGCAACTGCAGTGATCTGGACACCATGACCGAAGGTTTTCATATAAGAAAACTGTGGTCCTCCCAACTGTGGTCATAGCACAGTGACATGGCCTTTAGAACTTCTTAAACCACAGATTGGGTTTTGCTTCCATCTCTGAAAGAGAAGTAAAGTTCAAAATCTTTACAGGTTTGTGGATGCTGTTGTTGAGGATCTTAAAAGGGGACATTGCAACAAGATTCCCTGGTCCACACTGCAGAATTCAAATGGTCAAAAAGTCAGGATGGGCATAATCTACAGTCTGTGAGGCCTGGTTTAATTTAGATGT
The DNA here is from genome assembly GCF_052094955.1 of Ictidomys tridecemlineatus. Taxonomy (NCBI): domain Eukaryota; kingdom Metazoa; phylum Chordata; class Mammalia; order Rodentia; family Sciuridae; genus Ictidomys; species Ictidomys tridecemlineatus. Next base: position 37,278 of record NW_027523288.1, read on the forward strand.
CTCCACAAGATTGATACAAATTTCCATCACTTTTACACAAATATTTGCATGTGAGGTGTTTCATGCTAGAGATTTACCAACACAAATGGGAAGCCTCTGTGATGGACAACCACCAGGATTTTATAAGAGGATTATTTTGACCTTGCAGTCTCCGGCACAGGGAGCTCTGATGGATGCTTGGCCCCATAAGACCACTGCTAGTTCAAGCAAGGAGAAATGAGAAGTATTCTTATCTCTTGCCTTCCATCCTGTTAAACCTAATGAAACCACAAGTACATTTGACCAATCAGAAGTGATCCCTGCTCTGACACCCCATCAACTGGAATCCACTTTCTGGCTATACCTGTTTTACTCACTCAAGAAATATACCTCAGTTGATGTGGTTCTTAATATGAATCATAAATCTAGTAAAGAATAATTTGATTGAAACTAGAAATAAATTATTGGTTAAAAATACATGCCCACTGAAAAGCATGTATATATAATACAGAAAAAAAAGCAAGCACTTTAGAGTTGATATGTCCATTGGACACAATAGGCACTGTGGCTGTATTCCATGGAAATCTTTTATTTTGAAGTTCTAAGAAAAATAAATACATAAAATCTGCCTTGGAGTATATTCATCTTCACATTATTCCAGGAGCAAAAATGTCACTTTTAACCTTATTTTTATAACAATGTAACCATGAAGACAGAAGCAACTCTTTAGGACTCTCAAATTTGGGCTCCAACTCATAGCCAGAATTAAGTCATCCCAAGGCTTTTATGAACTTAATCTTCCCCACATTTTATATTGGTAATTAGAGTTGTACATAATGATGTGATTTGTTTTTGCATATTTGTACATATGTACACTATACACAATACACTGACCACAGGGTTTTACAATTCATGGTGAACTCTTTAATTCTTGCTCCACCTCTAGTATTGTAAGGAAACTCAAGGTCATCAGACCATGCTGTCAGCAATGGCCACAATTCTCTGTATCCTTCTCTGACTCTCTTCCTTCTGCTTATTTTCTTCAGCAGAATCCCACAAGGGAGTCTATTCATCAGCACTGCTTAAGGCCATAATTTGGCATGATGCTTGTTAACACTAATATGAAACTAAAGCCCTGGTCCCCTTCCTTGTTAGGGCTTCTACCTGCACTATCCAGAAAAATCCTAGAGGAGTGTGGGCTTTATCTACTATGACCAAGAGTCTGTGCCAACATTAAGCACAGCACCTTGACCAATGTGCCCAGAAGGGATAGCTGCATTAATTTAATCTCAATATTCCAGAGGGTACTGGTGCCAATTTGTGACTCCTAGAGACACATGACAAACCATAGCTTGGAAGATCATGAGAACATTGGTAACAGTGTAAGCTTGGCTTAGCTAGAAAACTGACCTTTAGAGAAATGGCCCATCCCTCTCAATAAGATCTGAGGACCAGGCCTGGTTCACATTCACCTACACTTCATTGAGAAAGGTGTGGCTTTCGACCTCAAAATTTTTCATTTCTTTTCTGCTCTCTGACTCCCTTTCCTCTTCTCACCTCATAGCCATTGTTGTCATTATAATGGGCAGGACAATGTGGCGGGGCATCCCTGGACTCATGGTCATGTGTCTTAAGCCTTCCAGCCAATCGTTCAAGAGAAATATTGTTCTCACTTTATAAATGGAGCAAAACTGGTCCCCAAAGGATCATGGATGCTGTTGCTGAGAAGCAAAAGTCAAAAACACCAAAAAAGCAACATCTCTAGCAATTATAGAAATGCAAATTAAAACTACACTAAGATTTTATCTCACTCCAATTATAATGGCAATTATCAAGAATACAAGTAATAGCAAATTTTGGGAGGATGTATGGGAAAAAACACATTTTTGGTGGAACTGCAAATTTGTGTAATCTCTCTGGAATACGTTATAGAGATCCCTCAGAAAAACCACATTTTTTAGGAATAAAACCACATTTTTTACCAATTGTTTCACTCCCCAGCATATATCCAAAATACTTAATGTTAGCATCATACAGTGACACATCCATGTTTATAGCAGCACAATTCATAATAGCTAAGCTATGGAACCAACCTAGATGCCCACCAACAGCTGAATAAAGAAAGAAATTGATACAAACACACACACACACACACACACACACACACACACACACAATGGAATATTACTCAATCATTAAGAAGAATGACATTTGCCAGTAATTGAGTGGATATGGAGACTATCATACTAAGTAAAATAAGCTAAGCCCAAAAAACTGAAGGTGGCATGTTATTGCTGATATGTGGGGGGTAAAGCAAAATAATAAGAGAAAGAAAAAAGAAAATGTTAGTAGATTGTCCAAAGAAATGCTAAAAGATGAGAGCAGAGATAGGAATAGAAAAGACAGCAACATGAATCTTATATAAGTTAGATTGTATACATAAGAAAATTCCCCCATCATGCCCACTCAGAAAATGGGATTCCTAATTAGAAATAATTATGAATTATAATTAGAAAAATTTTTGTTTGCATAATTTTATCAAAATGGATTTTATGTCATGTATAATTAAGTTCTTCTCAAATAAATAAATAAATAATGAATAGTAACATGAAACCAAATTGATGGCATCATAGCTTAATGAAGAAATGTCTTTAGGTACATTTCAACATTTTCTGAATCTCTCCCCCAGTGGAGTATGCTGGGGGTGTTCAGACATGAGAGAAAGTTAGAAATTCAGGATGCTGCACTGAGAAGAAGGAACCCCATTCCTTCCACATTCATCTTCAGATGAAGATATGCAAGGGAGCATACAATCTCAAGTTCCCCCCCCCCACAACATTTAACTATGGCAGAGAGGCACAGAGTGCATTTTAGTGGATCAGTGAGTATATATTTATTTGTTGGTAAGTCTATGAGTAATTTATTGAATTAGGTCTGCAATCAGCTTTCCTAGATTCACAATGAAAGCCGAAGTATTTTTTCCTTGAAGAGATAGACCCTTGAGCTTTTCTTAAAAAAGTCTTCTTTGTATTATTTAACTTTTTGCACCACTGGTATTTGGGGGGCAAGATACATAGATCTTTTGAATGAGATCTGCTGTTTGCATCAAGACATGTAGGCAGGGGTGGGCAGTTAGTAATGCTGTTTTTCTTTTTTTTTTTACTTTTAAATTTCTTGTAAAGTGCAGAGTGTCAAGTTACAATTAAGAATGTACACCTGGGCAGGGCTTTGTGACTTTTGTAGGAAAGCAGGTGAACACCCACAACCAGGGATCCTGGTGAGGAGCAGAAACCAGGGAAAGTGCTCAAGTTGGCCTTAGTCTATGCAAGGCTACAATAATGTGGCCACTGCAGGTATTTCTCTCAAAAAATGGCTAGCCAAGGAGCAAGGGAGCCCAGAGGAAGCTGAGTTTTACACAAGTTTGTGCTCTCTGACATCTCTTCTGAACTGATCCTTTTAGTCTTACTCCAGGCAGAATTCAGGCTCAAAATGCAGATTAAACTCACTTGAAGGAAAATCAAACTTTAATGTTGCCAACCAGGTTTGAGTCTTCTCCAAACCACCTACAAAAACTTCTGAGAGCCTCCACCAAAGGAGGCAGAGATGTATTGACTACTTCCCAACAGGATGAAAGGCCATTTCTGTTCATATAATTCTGCAAAGATAAAGAGATAACATCTCAGCACATTGAAGAATGATTTTGGAAGGTCTTATTATTATAGAAGGCCCACATAATGAAAATTTGAAGAATCAATCTCAATTTCTTAGCATTAGAACCCAACAAAACTCTGGTAACCAGGTACACACACTACAGAGATAGTACATTATTCAGCTCATTTAAAGGGAGATACACAAGATAAAAAGACGTTTTTGTGATGAATTTAAACCTTTCAAGGTTATAGACACAAAAGTGTCCAGAGCATGTTCACATGTTGGCTCAGCCCTCACACAAAATCCTTATAATGATGGTCCAGAGGGATGATTCCCAAAGTCGGATCCCTGAGCACTCTAGAACTTTTACTTTTATGCATAAGCAAGTTTGAGGTACATCAAAGCAACAGAGTTGATGCAATATCATTGGATGGTGAAGTCTATATTCCTTACCAGGGTATAATCTTGTCAACAACCTAGGGACTCTTAGCTCATATAGCTTAGGAACTTCTATTGCATTAAGGCTAAAGGGGGATTATTCTAACCCATTTTTTAATTTCCTGTTTCTGATGCCATGGTTATCTTTTACAGGTACTTGTTAGCCACTGCAAGCCTTTATGGTTAAATGTCAGTAAGTAGAGCTGCTGTTAGGAAGCAGGATATATCACAGCCTTTCAGCTTTTAAACAGCTGAATTTCCATTTACCTCTATAACAAAAAGCTATTGCTGAAGAATTTCCTCACATGAAAGAAGAGTAAACAATAGTCTCTCAACTCAAATGGATCTCCTGGGATATCTTCTCTATGCTGTCTTTTTAAAATGGGGAAGAAATCACATTTATCCTGATGGACATCTTCTATATTAAGAACAATCCAGACTTGGAGGAGCTTCAAGTGAATTTTATACAGTTCTGTCCTGGGCAGTTCTCAGCTCTCACTTATGTTGTTGAGAGATCATTTGATATCTGGAATCCTGTGTTTTCTCATATCTACAATTGGATGGACACAATTGAACAATGGCTCCAGGGAAGGTATTAATTAAGTAGGTGCCAGGCCTCCACAGCTGACAAAATGCCTTGAAGTTACTGTGAAGGTACTGCTTAACTATTATCTTACATCCCACATAAATTTTCTCTTAAGAAGCTTATGACTTTGTCACCATGAACACTCATGTCATTCACATGTCCAAATACAATATGTCACACATTCCTTGTCTGAAATTCAGATTCAAATTCTCTGATGATTTATGTTACTTCCAATAATTATATATCCATACTTGGCATTTTTTTGCTATATGCCCTTAATAATACAATTTTCTGCTGCTTGCCTTTAAAACATAGGACTTGGTGGTTTTTTATATTCCTCTAGATCAGCCTGTGTCTATAATTGATAAACCTTTAGTAAACTTGCCACATTTTCAATGTATATATTGATGAATAAATGGTGTGTGTGATGGATTCTAGCTGGTGTTTGCCCTTGATGTTCTTAAGGGCCAGGCTATACAGGCAATGACCAAACAGACTTCATTTTACTATGAGACTCAATATCATGTACAAATGCTTCTCCCATGGGAAAGCCCCACCTCTGTACCCATTAATAACATACTCAGCAACACAAAATAGCAATTCTTATACAATGTAAAATTGGTCTCTTTTCTTTTTATTATTCTTGGGCAATATAACTTGTCAGAGATTAATTGTGTAGACGTTAGTAACTATTCTCTAATCTAACTTGTACTCAACTAGTGTCATTTTGACCCACTTCCCTTATGTTTGCTTGCTGCTATGCCAATCGGCAAGTCCTGTGGGAAATACCAATGTACCCATTGCATTGTGCTGTCAAATGCCCACTTTGGCTTCTGTACATGCTTGCTTACATTGGCTAAACTCCCAAACATCCCTTTCCAGTTTTTTTTTTAATTAAATATAAGGCCAGCTAAAGACAGGCATGTCACACTGACTATCTTGTTCTTTGGAGAGAAAAGTGACTGTCACTGCTAAGTACTAAAGGCTTAATTGGAATGGCAATGTGTAGTGTGAGTTATTTGGGAGATCTTGGTATAATAATGTAAACTGAACCAGGATTCCCAGGATCTGGAAATAAGAGGCTCACAATGACTGAGATATATGAAATAGTTCAGTTCATATTACACTAGGTATTACATTGGACTGGATTTTATTTACTTATATCACAAATTCTGCTATTTTGAATAACTGTCACTTTCAAAATATAAATACAATAAGGAATGTTTCAAGTTTCTTGTGATCTGGTGGAAGTGTTTTGCCTTTGCAATTAGACACAGCTTAGAAATTCTGAGTCCCAGCCTACTTGCTTATTTAGTTGTTGGACTTTGTCCACAAACAGAAACAGATTTTACATCTCAGTCACTAGGTTTGAGGCCAAATTCCAAATAAGAAATTTGCCTTTAATGAATATAAACTATAGATTCAAGGCTGTGGACAGAAAATAGGTTATGCATACCCAAGTCTGGAAACCCATCTTCCTTTTTTTCCTTTTTTTTTTCTGATAACTACAATTGGAAAGAGACTTTGACCAGTACCAAGTTAGAAGACCTCTCTGTGGAGCTCCCTGCTCTCATTCAGGGCATTGTCTCTACTGCTCTTGGGCCAGAGGAGAAATCTAGTAAGGAATTTTATCCCTCCACTTGAGCACATAAAAGGATAGACCAGGGGTTTACCTCTTTGACATAAGGGAACCCACAGTTCTCATATTTGGAAGTTGGCTGCTGTGCTCAGATATTCTGGAGAGTTTCATGTTTGAGAGTGTCATTTAAAAAATGCATACAATTCATTACTAATTCTTAGTCACATAAAGGTAATATTATAAACATATTGGTTTATGTGATTGAAATTAATTTCAACTGTTTCACTTTTTTAATGTGAATTCCAGAAAATTTTAAATTACCCATGTGCCTTATGCTTTGTTTTTTCATTTGTTGCTTTAGCAGGTTGCTTCTTAGCTCAAAGTTCTATCTGTCTCTCAAAAAGACCAGAGAACAAGAAAGTTATATAATTTTTACAGTAATTTTTATTTTTAAAAAATTTATGAATAATATACAAGCATATATAATTAATAAACTGAAATGACCTTATATGCAAGGTTAAAATCATATATTTTGCTGATTGGGCTAGATTCCACTTCTGGGAGGAAATCTTGCAGCATCCTGAGGCTCTGAGGTGCATTTCCTACATCTCAAAAGATTAAAACAAACAAACAAACAAACAAACAAAAAACCCCGCCACCCTAAACCTGCCATAATTCTGGCCTCATTCTTGCCTGAAGTGGATATCATCCGCTGTGGCTCAAAAGAAGGCTCACTGGGCTCAGGCTGGGTGGCGGGGACTGACCGAAGCCTTTTCCAATCAGAAGCCCTTACTAAAAACTGTCCAACCCTGAGAGCCAGCAAAGAGGGAATGGGCTTCTGCACTTGGTTTCTGGAACTTTATTCTGGAGTCCGCTTTCCCTCTGGCTTTGCCTCCCTCTGGGCCCAAGATCCCGGGTTACTCTGCTGTGCCGGTGCTGAAGCCCATCAGGGAGCAGGTCTGGCTGCTGAGCACCAGGAAATGATGAGTGTTCTGTGGCACCTGGACCCTGGGCAGGGAGGCTGGAGGAGGGAGACCAGTCAGGGGGGACTGGCTGTGGGGAAACTGGAGCTGGCTGACCCAGACTCCAGAAACTCTCTGGAGTTTGCAGGCCTAAGCCCTACTCAGGGCCAGTTGCCCTCATTCCCACTGGCCAGCCCGGTGTGGAGCATGTTGGTTGCTAAGACTCTTGGCAGCCTCCCCATCCCCTTGTGGCAGCCTAAGCCCCTGCTCAAGCCCTATCTTTCAGGTGGGTGCCACATTCTAGAGTCTTCCTGGGCTGTGGTGATTGACACATGGGCTGAGTCTCAGAATCAAATCTCCAAATGTGGTTTTCCTGCAGGAGGGGAGCTGTGCTGTATAGGGTCCTTGGTTATTTATAAGCTAGATACTTTTCAGTTTTACCATCTTTGTTTATTATATTTTATTTTATTTTATTTTGTATTGGAAGTTTTAACAGAAGGGTGTTTTACCTTATTTATACCAGTGTGTTACATTAGGTCACTGGCATCATTAAACAAGTTACAGAGTTAGCAACATTATGCAGCTTAATCCTCTGTTACCTACTAAGTTGCAATGTGCAGTGTTAGTTGCTTTGCACAGCTCTCAAGAAAGTCCTTTGTTTAAAGTTACTGTTATGTGGGCAGGTTCTGGAGCAGCAGAGTTTGGTGAAACATTGTGGTTGTCTAAGAAGAGAGTTTCTTTTTTCCAAGTGGATATCATCCCCTGAGATTATAGTGGAGGCTGATAAGACACTAGCAGAGATCCTCATGGAGGGCTGCCTATCACAGCAGCTATTATCTTGCACCTTTGTAGAGAAATTTTCCCAGGCACTGAGCATGTCCCAGCCATGAAGTCATAAGAGGCCCCAATATCAGACACTACTCTCCCATTCTCTGTCACCCCTTTCCACAATCAAAGAAAACTTGCTGTTCTCTACATTTCCACAGTCAGAACCCTAACAAGTTTTCAATATTACTTTCTTTTTCTTTTCTTTCTTTTTTCTTTTTTTGGTACTGGAGGTTTAACAACAGAAGAATGGTTTACCACTGAGCTGAATTTCTTTTACTATTTATTTATTTATTTTGTGTCAGAGTGCAGCTAAGTTACTGAGATTGGCCTTTTTATGGTTTAATGTATATTGGCATTCCTATTGCAATTAAATATATAATTTTTACATATACATGGGTTCACCTACAGATTTTGTTTAAATTGTGATTCCTTGATTATTGTAATAGTAAAGTTTCATAATATATTTGCATCAAGTGATGAAAACTCCTTTTTCTCTTATAATTGAGAAGTTTCTTGGCTATGTTTACATATATTTAACACTATATATGGATTTTAGAACTGTATGCTCTAGTGTTGTTTTTTTTTTCCACTTAATGTAAAGCATGTTGAGCTGGGGGTTGTAGCTCAGTGCTAGAGTGATTGCCTCACATGTGGAAGGCAGTGAGTTAAATCCTCAGCACCACATAAAAATAAAATAAAGATATTATGTATGTATGTGTGTGTGTGTGTGTGTGTGTATATATATATATATGTATATATATATATATATATTTACTATATATATATAGTAAATCATGCTTTTTATTAATTATTAATTATAGTTATAAATACTATTCAGGTTCATTTAGTTATAATTGTAAAAGCATAGAATATAATTGCTCCACTTAAGTACATAGTACTTCCCTTTTCCCTCTCTATTTTTCCCTTTCTTCTATTTATTTAGAGTTTTAAAATTTATTGCTTTATGGATACACATAAAGGTTAAATTCACTGTGATATATTCATTTATTTACATAGAAATTTTGATGGAAAAAGTTTTAAGTTAGTTTGGGAGAAAATTATCATTTTTGTAATGATGAAGTTTATCATCTACACATGGGCTGTGTAATTGAGTCATTTATGTACTTCTCATAATTTTACTTTCTCACAAATTATATATATATATATATATATATATATATATATAAAACTTGTGTACATGGGAAACACCCTATGTATATGGCACCTATATAAAACTTAAATATTTTTTTAAACTAGCTATTCTGTGACCAAATTTTCCCACAATTTATTATTTATCACTTCTAAAAGGTACATTTCTTTCTTAAATTTATATATGAAAGTGGAATGCATTATGATTTTTATTACACATGTAGATCATCATTTTTCATATCTATGGTTGTATACAAAGTATATTCACACCATTTTTTTTTCATACATGTACTTTGGATAATAATGATCATTATGTTCCACCATTATTTCTAACCCCATCCCTCCTCGCCTCTCCTTCCATCCCTCTGCCCTATCTAGAGTTTATCTATTCCTCCCATGCTCCCTCTCTCCTTATCCCACTATGAATCAGCCTTCTTATATATTAAAAATTGTCATTTTGTTATTTGGGATGGGCTAACATCACTTAGCATTATCTTCTCTAACTTCATCCATTTACCTGCAAATGTCAAAATTTTATTCTTTTTTATTGCTGAGTATTATTTCATTGTGTATATATGCCACATTTTTTATTTTATCTATTCATCTTTTGAAGGGAATCTAGGTTGGTTCCACAGTTTAGCTATTGTGAATTGTGCTGCTGTAAACATTGATGTGACTGTGTCCCTGTAGTATGCAGTTTTTAAGTCCTTTGGGTATAGCCGAGGAGAGGGACAGCTGGGTCAAATGGTGGTGCCATTCCCAATTTTCCAAGAAATCTCCATACTGCTTTCCATATTGTCTGCACTGGTTTGCAGTCTCATCAGAAGTTTATGAGTGTACCCTTTTCTTCACACCCTCACCAACACTGATTGCTGTTTTTCTTCATAATAGCTGCCATTCTGACTGGAGAGAGATGAAATCTTAGAGATTTTGATTTGCATTTCACTAATTGCTGGAGATTATGAACATTTTTTTCTATATTTTTTGATTGATTGTATATTATCATCTCAAAATTATCTGTTCAGGTCCTTGGCCCATGTATTGATGGGGTCATTTTCTTTATTAGTGTTTAGCTTTGTGCATTCTTTAAATACCCTAGAGATTAGTGCTCTATTTCATTTGTGAGGGGGTAAAAATTTGCTCCCAAGATGTAGGCTCTCTACCTCACAGATTATTTCTTTTGCTGAGAAGAATTTTTTTTTAGTTTGAGTCCATCTCATTTATTAATTCTTGATTTTAATTATTGTGCCAAAGAGATCTTATTTAGGAAGTTGAGGCCTAATCTCATGTGATGGAGATTAGAGCCTACTTTTTCTTCTATTAGACACAGGATCTCTGGTTGTCTTCATAAGTCCTTGATTCATTTTGAGTTGAGCTGTGTGCATGATGAGAGAGAGGGATTTAATTTTACTTTATTGCATATGGATTTCCAGTTATACCAGCACAATTTGTTGAAGACGCTGTCTTATCTCTAATGCATGTTTTTGGCACCTTTGACTAATATCTAATATAAGTTAATTGTAACTTTGTGGGTTAGTCTCTGTGTCCTCTAATCTGTACCATTGTCTACCAGTCTGTTTTGGTGACAATAAGATACATTTTCTTGAACCATCACCCTGCAATTTAAGTGTTTGGATGAGTACTGCTGTATTCCTCTGTGTTTTCATGGCTAGATTTCCTGTAATTTCAGTATGTCTCTGTTTCTGTCAGGGAGTATTATATATCTTCATTAGCCAAAGAGTTTCCAACAATAGATAATAACCTAAGCTTCTTCTTGAGTGTATGAGAATATTTTCCTACTTTCATCATTTCATTTTATACTTCTCTAATTTTTAAAGACTTCTTTATGATTACTCAATACTTAGATGTATCTTGTATAAATTGGCAGTTTGTTTCTTGCTCACATTTCTTTTGTAATTTCTTGCTTCAAAGATAAGAAAACAGATCCTAAGAGGCAGATGTAGATTGAGTTCATGGAAAAAATGTATTTAATTTTAATTATTAAAATTTTTATTTGCCCTTTTTACTTCTCCTATACACATATTGTAGATTTCTTGTCTGTTTTATTTTGGAGGTTATTTCAAATGAAGTTTTAGTGGGTTTTTTGTTTGTTTGTTTTTAGAAATTCTAACACAAAAATAAATAAGAAAAAGACTGTCTTTTTCCTGTGGATGCAGAAAAATGAATATTTCCCAAAAACATTTGGTAAGTAAATTGTTGAAGGACACACATACATTAAATCATCCACTCTACTTCTTTGAATGTTTTCTTTTCTTTTGACTGTTTTTGGTAGTGAATCAATCCTATTATCTGGATTGTGGAGTTTAATACACAATCATATAGGATACAATTTGGGCAATCTTAGAAATATTAAGACGTCATTTTTTACATAATTTTTTCAATATCTTATAAGTTCTTTATATTATTTTCTTCCTTGAGTCATACTTAGAATTTGAGCCTGTGATATCTTTTTTGCACCTTGTAATCTTCAAGTATTTTCCCCCATCAAGAATCTGGGTCGAGGGCTGGAGTTGTGGCTCAGTGGTAGAGTGTTCATCTAGAATGTTCGAGGCCCTGGGTTTGATCCTCAGCACCACATAAAAATAAAATAAAGGTATTTTGTCCAACTACAACTAAAAAAAATTAAAATATTAAAAAAAGAACCTGGGTTAATAGCTCTTGCTTCTCAAGGGTTCCTTTAACATGAAAGAAGATAAATCAGTTGTATTTCTCCTGGGATATATTCTTGAGTCACTCTCTTCCAAATGAGGAAGAAAATAATATTTCTCCAGACTGACATATTTTATATCAGGAAAAAACCAACCTTTGTGGAGCTTTGATGGAATTTCATACTGTTCTGTCTTCAGATAGTTCTGTGTGTGCTGCTGAGTTGCCATTTAATGTCCAGAAGAAACTTGTGTTTCTTATCTTTACAATGGGAATAACTTTAGAGGACACAGATGAACAATGCTCTTCATGGAGCCTAGAAATACATATCTGTGCTGTGGCCCACAACTGACAAAGCACCTGGAAGACACAATGCAAATACTAATTGTTTAACTAGTATCTGCCACTCACATATATTTTCTTTCAAAAGATTATAATAACCTTTTCACTCTAGGCCCCTGAGTCATCCACATGCACAAATATAAAAAGTTGTGTTCACCATGTTTAAATTCGAGCTTTCATTATCTTGTGATTCAAGATGGTGTGACTAATTGCATATTACATTTTGCCTTCCTTTTATTCTACATCCCCAAGAAGAATTCTCTACTTAGAGGCATAAAAAATATGTATAATGCATAATATATACATATATATTATATACTATGTGTCTATATAAATATTTATATTTGTGTGTGTTTGTGCTTTGTACATATATCCTATGTATGGTATATGTATATATACTATGTATTATATATATACTATGGTATACACATGATATTACATACACAAATATATATTTATATAATTAGTATACATATATAATACATGTTACATATACTATAGTATATATTTACACATACTGTAGAATATATGCATATACTATACATAATATATTCATATATCATACATACATATATAATGCATAGTTTTATACACACAGACACACATGCACACACAGAAGTCCCTTACTGTTTTGAATATTTTTCACTAACAAAGTCCTAAAATAATAAGAAAATTTTGTATGAGTTATGTGGTGTGGTAGAGGTATTTTGGCTTTTAAATTAAATAAAATTTATTTTTATTTGTTATTTATTTATTTTTGGTATCAGGGAATAAACCCAGGGGTGCTATACAACTCAGTTACATTTTCAACATTTTTTGTATTTTATTTAGAGACAGGGTCTCAACTAAGTTGTTTAGGGCCTTTCCTCATTATGTTGCTGAGGATTACTTTGAAGTTGTGTTTCTTCCTGCCTCAGTCTCTGGAGCCACTGGGGTTTTAGGCAAGTGACACCATACTTGGTGATACCTGCTTACTAATTAAAGGGGCTTTAATCATGGAAGAAAAAAAGCCATAGACTGGTAATTAGGTCTAAGACCAATTGCAAAATAAGAAGTTTACCTTCAATGCATTTAAATAACAGACTCAAAGCTGTGATTAGATGTGAAGACATGGGCACCACTTTCTGAAACTTCATCTTTTTTTGCTTCTGTCTGATATCTGTAATGAAATGGTCCATGACCAGCTTTTGGTAGGAAAAAGTCTGAAAACTTTCTGGTTAGATCTTCCTGCTGTCACCAAGGGCAGTGCCTCTCCTACTTTAAAAGAAATGGTAAGAAATTGTACCCCTCACCTATACATACAAAAGGAGCAGTGAGGACCTTCATCTCCTTGAGGTCAGAGGAACAAATTATAGCTCTGAAATCTGGAATGTGGTTCTATGAACTGAGATATTCTATATTCTTGACATCAGTTTTGAGGGTACAGTTCAAACAATGCATATACTTTTTTTGTAATATTTTATTGGTCACCTAATTGTAATATTCCCATAATTAATATACTGGGTTATGTTACTAAAGTCAGTTTCTACTATTTATTTATATGAATATTAAAAAAATGACTATATTTGTGTTTCACATATTCTTACCATTGGACATCACTGCCTTAGGGGATTGCTTCCCAGTCAATTTTCAATCTCTTTTTTCAGAAGAGGAGAAGGCAGGAAAGTTAAATAAATTTTTACATTATTGTTGTTTTATTATTTCCATTCATAAATTATATATATAATCCATTGATTAAAAAGGCCTTATGTGCAAGGGTAAATGCAAATGTCCTCTTGGGTGGGCTGGTTCTTACTACTACAAGGAAACCTTGCCTTAAATTAGCTACAGCCAGAGGCTCTGGATTTTAGTTTTCAGCAACTGAACTAAAAATTAAAAAAAAAAAAAAGCTGCAACCAAGAAACTGTCATTTTGACCTCTTCCTTTTCATCATTTTATGCCATCTCCTGTTACTCAAACAGAAGACTTACTAGGCTCAGCCTGAGAGGGTGAGGATATAAACCCTGTCCACTCAGGTGTCTTAGGTGAAATCCAGCATATGGCCAGTGATGAGAGGCAGGCTTTGACTATCTGTTGTGGCTTTTGTTTCTAGAGCCTGCAAGCATTGGTTCCCTTTCTAAGCTCTCTGTTTTATGTTCAGTGGATCTGATTTTCTCTGGTGTGAAGGTGCTGAAATATTTACTGTGAGAACAATGGGCCCCTCAAAATTAGTAAGTATTTATTATGCTCTGGCATCCTGAGCCTTGCAGGAGATGAGGTTGCTTGAAATTGACCAAAATATAGTGGGAACTGGCAATTGCAGACTGAAATTTTTGGAGTAATCTCTACAGTCTGCAGGCCTTGGGCCTCATCTGGATCAGGTTAGCCCTGAGTTTTTACTGGCCAGTCAATTTGGGCATGTATTAGTGATAGGGACTCTGGGAGCCTTGTCCTATTCCTGCAGAGTATCTTCAGTTTCTACCTGAAGTACTATCTGAAGTTTTAGCATTCCAGCTCTTTCCTAGATTGTTTGTTGGGGTGAGGAGAATTATCAGAATCAAAACTTTATGTGTTGTCTTGTATGAGAGGGGATGTAGTCTTTAGGAGTCTCAGTTATTCCCTCCCCTTAAGCTTGCTATTCTTTCTTTTTTTTTTTGTGAGGGTGGTGGTACTCTGGATTAAATCCAGAGACCCTATGTCACTGAGCTACATCCCTGGTTCTTTTTATTTTATTTTGAGACATATGCTGAGTCTGGCCTTGAACTTGTTACTCAGTCTCCAGATTTGCTGGGATTACAAGTGTGTGCCATCCTGCATGGATTCCCCCTAAATATTCAAAATGTAAGGGAAGCAAAATGTCAAATTTAGAACCCTATCTATCATCCTAAACCATTACATATCTTCCTTTAAATGTGTAAAATGCCAGCTCCCTGTTCACATTTCTAATGACAGTGTCCCCTCTCAACTCTTCTCTCAACTATTTGTTTCTCATGCTATATTTCAAACGGGCATAGTATTTTCAAATTGTTTTACCAAGATCTGGATGGACCTTTCTAAGTGATTTGTTTTCTGTCTGGGTGAAGTGGCACATGCCTGTACTCCCAGAGATTCAGGTGGATAAGGCAGGAAGACTGCAATTTTCATGGTCAACCTTAGGAATTTATGTAGACTGTCAG